>NC_069500.1:180726994-180819494 GCF_027579735.1 Bombina bombina
TTATAAATAACAGAAAATGTTATTAAATTGCTAAGTATTATACCTTCAAGGATATAGGACATGATGCCTCTATAGGAGGTGCGCAAAAATGTCAAAGTCAGATTCGTGGAGATGGACGACGACTCACGGCAGCACTCTTGTAGTAGTATGCAGATGAAGAGACCTGTGGGGACAGATGGAGAGGCGCCTCATAAAACAATATCGTCTGTACAGGGGATACAGACTATACACAAAGCAAACCAAGATGGATGGGTACTCACATAGAGGGCTGCACTTAGTTGGTGCCTAACAAAACAGGCTGGGACCTCAAAAAGTCGCCCGACAGACTACCACGCCAAACGAGGGAATCGCCTGGAGATCGATCAGCAGTCAGGACAGAGGAGTCCCAAGAACTTCCAAAGTAACCACAGCGTGTAGCGGTAGAGCCCATTGAATGAAGCAGGCCAAGTAGTCAGCCTCCGTGGAGGTAGATGAAATTCGTGATGGAAAAAATAAAATAGCGTGGAGCAAGTACTAAAAAGAAGTGTCATCATTTATTTAAACACATTAAAACCAGCAACGCGTTTCTCGACCGTATAGGTCGTTTCATCAGGCTGTATCTGTTTTATGAGGCACCATCTGTCCCCACAGGTCTCTTCAAGTATTATACCTGGCCACTTCATAATGCCACCCGGCTGGCAAAACGACCATTAAACACAGTAGATTTGCATAATTTAAAGAGATGGTAAGCTATGCCGACTTTAAACATGCGATCGTATGTAAACTAAAAAAAGGTGACTTTGCTTCATGAAAACCTCTTAATCGCTTGTTATTTTAAAATGTTTAAAGTGAAAGTAAACTTACCTGGTTTGCGATCTTCAGTAACCGTCTTTGTGCAAAAATAATGACTTTCATTCATAATTTTTTTCAAAGTTGGCTGTAATCAAAGTTATCGCCGTAATTAATAGATTTTTTTTAGACTTTCCAAATTCAAGCCATAATTTGTCTTTTTTCTTTCTATCCTGGTCACGTTGTTTAAACAGCCAATTGAAAATCAGGCCGTTAGGCGGCCGTGAAACTACATCATCCGCCTACTTCGTATTCTACGCATGCGCAAATTTTTTCCCGACAATTTTATATTAGGAGCACGCTCCTGTTTCGCGCATGCACATTTGATTTCTCTGGGCATAAACACAAAACGTCATCGGCTTAAAGATAAATGCAGCTGCTCGCTTTCGCAAATAACATAGTACTGAATGAATACATTATTGTTATTCAATGAGTACTATGTTACTAACGCAATTTACGCATGCGTGTTGAAGACTGGTTTCGGCGAGAAGCGCATGCGCAGTAGATGGAGACATACCCAATTAGCGCATGCGCAATACAAGCTGTCTTTGTGAACTGGCTTTTGAGATACGTATTGAGCTGATGGGACCGCTCCATACGTCAGCACACAAAAAGATAGTAAGTAGAGGATGGGAGGAGTTTGCATGTTAACGGTAGGAAATTACATATGTATTAAAACCTGGAATAATTGAAAAATTTTATAAAATAAACTTAGCGATCTTAACATATTAAGGTAATGCAATAAATTTATGTGTTCAACTTTCACTTTAATATTAAAAAGCTTACGTTATTTATACGCATGCGCTACATGTTGGATTGCTGACTGACAGGGCTTTAGATGCCAATACAATGACGTAGCGAGGCGTGGTTCAGTGCCCTCGACGGCTAAAGAAAAGAACAGGAAGTAATGCCGGGGGCGGAGCAAGGGGTGATAAGGCTCTGTAAGTAAAATATACATTTTTATATAAAGCAATGAGACATTTTTTAAAAAAAATATAGCGATTTATCTGGGACATACTTGAGGATTAAGAATGTATTTGCCAATTGCTCTAAATTTACCATCACTTTCACAAGTGCATAATAAGACCATACAATAACACTTACTCTAAATTTCACAAAAGCAGTCTTTTTTTTTTTTTAATTTAATTTTTTTTCTGGCAAATTTATTTTCTCTCTCATTTGCAGGCCCCTTGTATCATGTGACAGCTACCAGCCAATCACAGACTAGTATACATATACCCTGTTAGCTTTTCACATGTTCAGTAGGAGCTGGTGCCTCAAAATGTGTGAATATAAAACGTGTGCAAAATTTGATAATTGAAGTAAATTGGAAAGATTCTTAAAATTGTGTGCTCTTTCTGAATCATAAAAGTTTAATTTTAACTTGAGTGTCCCTATAAGTGGAGCACACTGTTTATTTATACAACTCTACTTATTATTGAGTTCAAGTGTTTCAGCCACACCAATTGCTAACAGGTGCATAAAATCCAGCATATAGCTATGAAATCTCCATAGACTAAGATTGGGTTGTACTGAAGAGTTCAGTGAGTTATATGTGGCACTGTCATAGGATACCACATTTACCACAAGTTGGTTTGTGCAATTCTTGCCATACGAGATCTGCCCAAGCCCTCTTTAAGTGCTTTTATTAAGAAGTGGAAGCATTTAGGAGCAACAGCCCAGTCACACAAACTCACAGAGTGGGGCCACTGAGTGCTGAAGCATGTAGCGTGTAAAAATCGCCTATCATCTGTTATGTCACTTACTACAAAGCTCTCAACTGCCTCTGGAAGCCATATTGGCATCATAAAAATGTGTCAGGAGCTTCATGAAATGGATTGGCCGAGCACAAACCTCCCATCAACATGTGCAATGCTAAGCATCAGCTGGAGTGGTGTAAAGCATTTTGCCGTCACTGGGCCTTGAAGCAGTGTAAACGTGTTCTTTGGAGTGATGAGTCCTGCTTCACTATCCTGCAGTCTGATGGAAAATCTGAGAGTGGTGGATGCCAGAAGAATGGTACCTACTGGAATGTTTTTTTGAGCTTTTGTGCTATTCCCCTTAATCACAGTAAAGGGATACAAAGACATTTTAGACAATTGAGTGCTTCCAACTTTGTGGCAACAGTTTGGGGGAGTCCCTTTCCTGTTCCAGCACGACTGTGGCCCATGAAGACATTGTTTGAGTTTTGTGTGGAGGAACTTTTGTGGCCTGCACAGAACTCTGACCCCCTCCCCCCATTGAACACTTTCGGGATGAAGTGAATTGCTGATTGCAAGCCAGGCCTTCTTGTCAAACATAAGTGCCTGACCTTATGCTTTTTGACTGAATGGGCAAAAATTCCGAACTCCATATTAATCCCCATGGTTTTGGAATCGGGTGTCCAATGAGTTCATATAGGTGTGATGATTAGTTGTTGACGGACATACATACTAGGGATGTGCATACATTTTTATTACTAAAAAGATAATCCCTTTATTTACCTTTCCCCAGTTTTGCTTAATCAAATCTGTTATATTTAATATGCATTTTACCTCTGTTATTACCTTGTATCTAAGCTTCAGCAGATTTCCTCCTTATCTCATATCTTTTGACATACTTGCATTTCAGGCAATTATTGCTGGCTCTTAAATAACTCCACAGACGTGAGCACAATATTATATATATATGGCACACACATGAATTAACGCCCTCTAGCTGTGAAAAACGGTCAAATGCATTCAGATAAGAGGCAGTTTCAAGGGTGAGGAAATTAGCATATGAGCCTACCTGGGTTTAGCTTTCAACTAAGAATACCATGAAAACAAAGCAAATTTGATGATAAAAGTAAATTGGAAAATTGTGTAAAATGACATGCCCTATCTGAATCATGAAAGTTTAATTTGGACTTTACTGTCCCTTTAAATTAGGTGCATTACTTACTTGTAGGGCTCTGGGGAGCCGCGCTAATCCTCTTCTCCTTTATCTTCATAGACTGTCTGGCTTGGCTAATGCGGATTGCTTTTCTTTTAGCGCAGGTGGTTGGTGCTCTTATCTGACCATCTTTACTGAGTCCAAGGCCACGCTAAAGGAGAAGGGTGCCGCCACGCTAATATACCTGTAGCGTGCTTTTTACATTTAGACTTTTTGAGTCATCAGCTACTACTGAGCATGTGCAAGGATGCACATAATATAATGTCACAAGATCAGGAAACCAAATCTGTATTTCCCTGCTGCTGGATGCTGGTTTCTTTTGTCATCGCCGCTCTCACATCTAAGAGGACTTTTGAGATCTACCAGTGTGAGTTAGCTGGACGACTCCATAACAGTCCAGAAGGCGGTTGTGACACTTCTCAAGTGTCTTACAGCTTGTAAGTACGGTCTTACTTGTTTTATTGGCGTGTTTTATACATCTGATTGTGCACTATGGTGGCGCCTTCTTTTTTTATCATTCACTTCTGCAGAGTTTAACATCTTGGGACACCAACAAGAAATTCGAAGAAGCAGCCTGCCATCCGTTCCAGATTTAGGATTTGGAGTATGGACTAGTTGAACTGTCCATTTTAATATTCTCATCACTTACAACAGTGGTCTGGTTTGATTGGGTTTATGACTACACTGTCATTATTTCATACATGTCACTTTTGTTTATATATGTATAGGTGTTTTATTTAATGATGCACTATATGTTTATATAATTTTTATATAGGTATTTGGCGCACTGATTTTTATATATATGCACAGAATATACGTATCTTCATTTGTTATTGGCTGATGGCTGTCACATGGTGCAGTGCGAATGTAAATAGACATAACTTTTGAAATTTGTCACAAAAAAATCTACTACTCATTTGAAGTTAAGACTAAGTGCTATTGCATTGTCTTTTTATCTTGGATTTGTTGATAATGCAAATCTATTGTATTTACTGGTCCTTTGCTTTTAAAACTGACCTTTCATGTGAGTGGTTAATATATATTTGAGGATGTTTAGTCCTAGCCTTCACACTACAATTCACTATTCCTGTAAATGAGATCCCCCCCCCTGCATTTCTTAGGGCCAGTACAGTTGTGTACTTTGCCTGCTCATGCCTAGCACAGCGCTGTTTGTGGAGGAAACTCTGGGTTTATAAAGTAAACTCTTGGTTTGGCAGGAATCCAGCCCACCAACCTGAACTATTAAAATACAGAGCTGTATAAACACCAACTAATAAGTTGCTGGTGAATTCTTGATACGTGTCTGACTGGTGTTTGAATATAGTAATTTCCTAAATAAGTGATAAATCACCTAATTTGTTGTGCTTACTAATTCTAACAATTTAGTGTTCGTACATATGTGTGTGTGTATGTGTGTGTGTGTGTGTGTGTATATGTATATGTGTGTGTGTGTGTGTGTGTATATATATATATATATATATATATATATATATATTTAATGTATGTAATACAAACACGCACACATACACACACACACACACACACACACAATCAATTAAAATAGGAGACGAAGGAGAAGAAAAATGTTGTGCATATTCATTTATTTCAAGATATCCAGGGGGTCGAAATGCCTAGCATCTGGTTGAAGACACTTCAGCCATTCTCTATTGTGAGTCAACTCTGCTCTCCACCAACTGAATAGATAGAGGAGGAGAACTCTATTTTCCCACAAAATACCTTTTGGCAGCTAGTTAAATCTTGGTTAGAAGTTTTTTAATGTCTAATTGAGAATTATTCAGTGCTCAGCAAGGTTAGAGAATGAGACGTTTTTCCAATATCTTTTCTACATATTTGTTAACGGCTGACCTTAAAGGGACAGTATACTGTAAAATAGTTTTTCCCTTAATGTGTTTACAATTGCTTTTTTTACCAACTGCAGAGTAAAAAATGTATGAAAATTAACTTTTTAAGGCTTATTTGTGTATATTAAAGCTCTGATTTTGTGTTTTGAAGCCACAGCCTAATAAAATAGGTTGAGCTTGTAGGCATAATCAGATCTCATTACTGTATCACATTGTGCACATATACCTGCTTCTTGATCTTATATCTGTCCTTAAAACAATCACCAATACTTTGAGAGAACAATGGAAAATCAACATTTTATTACCTTATCTCTGCTTTATCACACTGGGAGTGTAATTTCTTCTGCTGGCTGTGTTTACAAAGCTTATCTATAGCTGGTACGCGCGGCCACAAACTTTCAGAATAGGTGGGGATACCACATGCTAAATTAACAATTTCAAATGCCAATATAAGGTTAAAGGAGCTACTTGTAAACAATTTAATACACTCCAGCAGGTAAAGTGGATCATTGGGAACAAATTAAAGGGGAGAAACATTTTGAGTAAACTGTCCCTTTAATGTCTTGAGTAGGTCACTAGACCATCCAACTTATGTGAAAATTATTGTCCCTTTATCCTCATCACCTGCGACCGCAGTTTTTCACTTAGGGGAGTTTACCTCAGATAGTTGTGATTTTACAGAAATTCGCTCTGTGAATTAGTCACAGTAGTTTATATCCTATAAATCATACCCAGGCCAGGAAGCAATGGCTACTATCATTTTACTCATGGCTCCTAATTTTGAGATTTAAATATATTATATACATAAAGCATGCTGAGATTAAAAAAACAAACAAACACGTTAGCTAACCCTGCTTAACGCACAAATAATTTTTGTAGTTTTTTTTTTTTTTTTTTCTGCAATTCAAATTTATCTTGAGTAACAGTTCATGTGCCAGATTTTGCTAACCTTTTTTCTGGACTGGCTTACATAGCTTGAAGACCCAGGTAAAACAATATAAAAAATTGTGGTAAACATGCCCTAGGTTTAACTACATTGTTGTATATAAATCTAGTAGCACCTTGGCTTGTTTTAGCATATATAATTATCGCATTTACCCATTAGCTTTCATTGCAACCCTACAGTGCTAAAATCTTTTCTCCAACATTGGTGTGTCCGGTCCACGGCGTCATCCTTACTTGTGGGAATATCTCTTCCCCAACAGGAAATGGCAAAGAATCCCAGCAAAGCTGGCCATATAGTCCCTCCTAGGCTCCGCCCACCCCAGTCATTCTCTTTGCCGTTGCACAGGCAACATCTCCACGGAGATGGTTAAGAGTATGTGGTGTTTAGTTGTAGTTTTTTATTCTACTATCAAGAGTTTGTTATTTTAAAATAGTGCTGGTATGTACTATTTACTCTGAAACAGAAAAAGATGAAGAATTCTGTTTGTGAGAGGAAGATGATTTTAGCAGACAGTAACTAAAATCCTTTGCTGTTTCCACATAGGACTGTTGAGATGAAGTAACTTCAGTTGGGGGAAACAGCAGACTTTTCTGCTTAAGGTATGACTAGCCATATTTCTAACAAGACTGTGTAATGCTGGAAGGCTGTCATTTCCCCTCATGGGGACCGGTAAGCCATTTTCTTAGTCTCAAGCAGAATAAAGGGCTTAATATGGGCTATAAAACTGGTAGACACTTTTATGGGCAAAATCGATTGCTTTATTTGGGCATTTTATACATGTTTATGCTGGTATTTCACACTTATAAACTTGGGGAACGTTTTTTAACGTCAGGCACTATGTTAGACACCTTTTCCAGTCAGGAAGGGCCTTCCCAGTTGTAGGCTGAGCCTCATTTTCGCGCCATTACTGCGCAGTTGTTTTTGAGAGCAAGACATGCAGATGCATGTGTGAGGACCTGAAAATAGTTGGAAAAGTTCCTAGAAGGCGTCATTTGGTATCGTATTCCCCTCTGGGCTTGGTAGAGTCGCAGCAAAGGCTGTAGCTGGGACTGTAGAGGGGTTAAAACTGTAACTGGCTCCGGTTTCGTTATTTTAAGGGTTAAAGCTCTGAAAATTGGTGTGCAATACTTTTAATGCTTTAAGACACTGTGGTGTAATTTTGGTAAATTTTGAACAATTCCTTCATATTTTTTCACATATTCAGTAATAAAGTGTGCTCTGTTTAAAATTTAAAGAGACAGTAACGGTTTTGTTTTAAAACGGTTTTTGTGTTTTACTGACAAGTTTAAGCCTGTTTAACATGTCTGTGCCTTCAGATAAGCTATGTTCTATATGTATGAAAGTCAATGTGTCTCCCCCTTCTAAATTATGTGATAATTGTGCCAGAGCGTCCAAACAAAGTAAGGACAGTACTGTCACAGATAATGAAGTTGCCCAAGATGATTCATCAGATGAAGGGAGTAGACATGGTTCTACATCATCTCCTTCTGTGTCTACACCAGTTTTGCCCACGCAGGAGGCCCCTAGTACTTCTAGCGTGCCAATGCTTATTACCATGCAACAGTTGACGGCTGTAATGGATAACTCCATAGCAAATATTTTATCCAAAATGCCGGCATATCAGAGAAAGCGCGATTGCTCTGTTTTAAAAACTGAAGAGCAGGAGGGCGCTGATGATAATTGTTCTGTCATACCCTCACACCAATCTGAAGGGGCCATGAGGGAGGTTTTGTCAGATGGGGAAATTTCAGATTCAGGAAAAATTTCCCAACAGGCTGAACCTGATGTTGTCATCTAGGAGGTGTTATCTACTCTGGATGATTGTGACAACCTGGTCATTCCAGAAAAATTATGCAAGATGGACAAGTTCCTAGAGGTTCCGGTGCACCCCGACGCTTTTCCTATACCCAAGCGGGTGGCGGACATAGTGAATAAGGAATGGGAGAAGCCCGGCATACCTTTTGTTCCCCCTCCGATATTTAAGAAATTATTTCCTATGGTCGACCCCAGAAAGGACTTATGGCAGACAGTCCCTAAGGTCGAGGGGGCAGTTTCTACTCTAAACAAGCGCACTACTATTCCTATCGAGGATAATTGTGCTTTCAAAGATCCTATGGATAAAAAATTGGAGGGTTTGCTTAAAAAGATTTTTGTACAGCAAGGTTACCTTCTTCAACCCATTTCGTGCATTGTTCCTGTCACTACAGCAGCGTGGTTCTGGTTCGAGGAACTAGAAAAGTCGCTCAGTAGAGAGACTCCATATGAGGAGGTTATGGACAGGGTTCACGCACTTAAGTTGGCTAACTCTTTTATTTTAGATGCCGCTTTGCAAATAGCTAGATTAGCGGCGAAAAATTCAGGGTTTGCAATTGTGGCTCGCAGAGCGCTTTGGCTAAAGTCTTGGTCAGCGGATGTATCATCCAAGACAAAATTGCTTAATATCCCCTTCAAGGGTAAAACTCTCTTTGGGCCCGAATTGAAAGAGATTATCTCAGACATCACTGGGGGAAAGGGCCACGCCCTCCCACAAGATAGGCCTTTCACAGCCAAGAATAAGTCTAATTTTCGTTCCTTTCGTAATTTCAGGAACGGACCGGGCTCTAATTCTGCATCCTCTAAGCAAGAGGGTAATACCTCACAGACCAAACCAGCCTGGAAACCGATGAAAGGCTGGAACAAGGGTAAGCAGGCCAAGAAGCCTGCCGCTGCTAACAAAACAGCATGAAGGAGTAGCCCCCGATCCGGGACCGGATCTAGTGGGGGGCAGACTCTCTCTCTTTGCTCAGGCTTGGGCAAGAGATGTTCAGGATCCCTGGACGCTAGAAATAGTTTCTCAGGGTTATCTTCTGGAATTCAAGGAACTACCCCCAAGGGGAAGGTTCCACATGTCTCACTTATCCTCAAACCAAATAAAGAGACAGGCATTCTTACATTGTGTAGAAGACCTGTTAAAGATGGGAGTGATACACCCAGTTCCAACAGCGGAACAAGGAATGGGATATTACTCAAATCTGTTTGTAGTTCCCAAAAAAGAGGGAACTTTCAGACCAATCCTGGATTTAAAGATCCTAAACAAATTTCTCAGAGTACCATCGTTCAAGATGGAAACCATTCGAACGATTCTACCCACAATTCAGGAAGGTCAATTTATGACTACCGTGGATCTAAAGGATGCGTATCTACATATCCCTATCCACAAAGAACATCATCAGTTCCTAAGGTTCGCCTTTCTGGACAAACATTACCAGTTTGTTGCCCTCCCATTCGGGTTAGCCACTGCTCCAAGGATTTTCACAAAGGTACTCGGATCCCTTCTAGAGGTTCTAAGACCAAGGGGCATTGCAGTAGTACCGTACTTGGACGACATTCTAGTACAAGCGTCGTCTCTTTCAGAGGCAAAGGCTCACTCAGACATCGTTCTGGCCTTTCTCAGATCTCACGGATGGAAGGTGAACATAGAAAAAAGTTCCCTGTCTCCGTCGACAAGAGTTCCCTTCTTGGGAACAATAATAGATTCCTTAGAAATGAGGATTTTCTTGACAGAAGTCAGAAAGATAAAACTTCTAAACGCTTGTCAAGTTCTTCATTCTATTCCTCGTCCTTCCGTAGCTCAGTGCATGGAAGTAGTAGGATTGATGGTTGCAGCAATGGACATAGTTCCTTTTGCGCAAATTCATCTAAGACCATTACAACTGTGCATGCTGAAACAGTGGAATGGGGACTATACAGACTTGTCTCCAGTGATTCAAGTAGATCAGAAGACCAGAGACTCACTCCGTTGGTGGCTAACCCAGGATCACCTATCCCAGGGAATGAGCTTCCGCAGTCCAGAGTGGGTCATCGTCACGATCCGACGCCAGCCTAGTGGGCTGGGGCGCGGTCTGGGGATCCCTGAAAGCTCAGGGACTGTGGTCTCGGGAAGAGTCTCTTCTCCCGATAAACATTCTGGAACTAAGAGCGATATTCAATGCTCTCAGGGCTTGGCCTCAGCTAGCAAAGGCCAGATTCATAAGATTCCAATCAGACAACATGACGACTGTTGCGTATCTCAATCATCAGGGGGGAACAAGGAGTTCCCTGGCGATGAAAGAAGTGACCAAAATAATACAATGGGCGGAGAATCACTCCTGCCACCTATCTGCGATCCACATTCCAGGTGTGGAAAACTGGGAAGCGGATTATTTGAGTCGTCAGACATTCCATCCGGGGGAGTGGGAACTCCACCCGGAGATCTTTGCCCAGTTGATGCAACTATGGGGCATTCCAGATATGGATCTGATGGCGTCTCGTCAGAACTTCAAGGTTCCTTGCTACGGGTCCAGATCCAGGGATCCCAAGGCGACTCTAGTGGATGCACTAGTAGCGCCTTGGACCTTCAACCTAGCTTATGTGTTTCCACCGTTTCCTCTCATTCCCAGGCTGGTAGCCAGGATCAAACAGGAGAGGGCCTCAGTGATCTTGATAGCTCCTGCGTGGCCACGCAGGACTTGGTATGCAGACCTGGTGAATATGTCATCGGTTCCACCATGGAAGCTACCTTTGAGACAGGACCTTCTTGTTCAGGGTCCATTCGAACATCCAAATCTGGTCTCCCTCCAGCTGACGGCTTGGAGATTGAACGCTTGATTCTATCAAAGCGTGGGTTTTCAGATTCCGTGATAGATACTCTGGTTCAAGCCAGAAAACCGGTAACTAGAAAGATTTACCATAAAATATGGAAAAGATATATCTGCTGGTGTGAATCCAAGGGATTCCCATGGGATAAGATAAAGATTCCTAGGATTCTTTCCTTTCTACAAGAAGGTTTGGATAAAGGATTATCTGCGAGTTCTCTAAAGGGACAGATTTCTGCTTTATCTGTCCTACTACACAAACGACTGGCAGTTGTGCCAGATGTTCAAGCATTTGTTCAGGCTTTGGTTAGGATCAAGCCTGTTTACAGACCTTTGACTCCTCCCTGGAGTTTAAATCTAGTTCTTTCAGTTCTTCAAGGGGTTCCGTTTGAACCTTTACATTCCATAGATATTAAGTTGTTATCTTGGAAAGTTTTTTGTTTTTGGTTGCTATTTCTTCTGCTAGAAGAGTTTCTGAGTTATCTGCTCTACAGTGTACTCCACCCTATCTGGTGTTCCATTCAGATAAGGTTGTTTTGCGTACTAAGCCTGGTTTTCTACCAAAGGTTGTTTCCAACAAAAATATTAATCAGGAGATAGTTGTACCTTCTTTGTGTCCGAATCCAGTTTCAAAGAAGGAACGTTTGCTACACAATTTAGATGTAGTCCGTGCTATAAAATTCTACTTATAAGCTACAAAAGAGTCCAGACAAACTTCTTCTCTGTTTGTCGTCTATTCTGGTAAAAGGAGAGGTCAAAAAGCAACTTCTACCTCTCTTTCCTTTTGGCTTAAAAGCATCATCCGATTGGCTTATGAGACTGCCGGACGGCAGCCTCCTGAAAGAATCACAGCTCACTCCACTAGGGCTGTAGCTTCCACATGGGCCTTCAAGAACGAGGCTTCTGTTGATCAGATATGTAAGGCAGCGACTTGGTCTTCACTGCACACTTTTGCCAAATTTTACAAATTTGATACTTTTGCTTCTTCGGAGGCTATTTTTGGGAGAAAGGTTTTGCAAGCTGTGGTGCCTTCCGTTTAGGTAACCTGATTTGCTCCCTCCCTTCATCCGTGTCCTAAAGCTTTGGTATTGGTTCCCACAAGTAAGGATGACGCCGTGGACCGGACACACCAATGTTGGAGAAAACAGAATTTATGCTTACCTGATAAATTACTTTCTCCAACGGTGTGTCCGGTCCACGGCCCGTCCTGGTTTTTTAATCAGGTCCGATGAATTATTTTCTCTAACTACAGTCACCACGACACCCTATAGTTTCTCCTATTTTTTCCTCCTGTCCGTCGGTCGAATGACTGGGGTGGGCGGAGCCTAGGAGGGACTATATGGCCAGCTTTGCTGGGACTCTTTGCCATTTCCTGTTGGGGAAGAGATATTCCCACAAGTAAGGATGACGCCGTGGACCGGACACACCGTTGGAGAAAGTAATTTATCAGGTAAGCATAAATTCTGTTTTTGCAGTAGAATTAAGAGTCAGATTTTGTTAAAAAAAATTATATTTATACTTAGAAGCCAGAGGATTCTGTGTTTTTCATACTGTGGATGTTTGTATTATTTATACACACATAGACGAAGATACATTACCATAATGTATATATTTTATTATACTTTATTTATAAAACGCCATTATATTTGGCCATGGGTACAATTAATATAAGTAAAAGGATGATACAATATTTATAAAAGATAAGACAGAATTTGACAAACACACACAGTAGGGATTGAGGGCCCTATTCCTGTGGGAATTTACAATCTATATGTCTATACAATGGTCTGAAAAAAATGTCTTCTCTTGCATGAGGAAATAAAATAGCAACCCTAAGGATGCATAAGTATTTAACAATAAATATATTTCATGCTAATTATGAGTGCTGCCATTTTGGAACCTAGATATCACTGCAGGTATCTGAAGGAGACTTGATGCACATGTGCAAAAACGTTGGGACTGGAATACAGCGATCACTAGATTTGATGGAAGCACCTGTGACTAGATGGAGGTGGGGAATAACCTCAATACTATACTTGCAGAATCTATTTTGTGTTTAATGTCTATTTAATGCTTCTTAGCTTTATAAACCTTACCATCTCTGGCGGTACCATTGAGTCTTCTTAAGGAGGCCCTTGGAAGGACTGTCTTCTCAATTCTTGCATTAATAGTCCCAGAGCTATGGAATTTTGTGGCACTGTACATATAAATGATAATAAGATTATTATTTAGCAGTTTTCTGAACGGTCAGTATGTTTTCTTTAAGTGCAGAGAGTTCCCCAGCAACACATAATTTCACTGCAGGAACCTATAAAAAAGGAGAGCAACATTAGACATAGCAATGAGTCCCTGTGCAGACTGTCACTACAGAGACCTTAGGTGAAAAAAAACTTACAGCATTTGCAATGGCAACTATCCTTGTGCAGATGGTCACTGCAAGGACCCAGGAACTGAAAGACCAGTTGTTAGCCACTCGGCCATTCGCCTAGTGTAATGATTCTTGCATTCCAATCACATCCTCCTGTAGCTGAAACACATACTATGAATAATAGTTCCCAGGCATTACCTAGAGCAGGGCTTGACAAACCCAGGAGCCTGGGAGTCGCTGGATCCTAGAATTTTACCCCTGGCTCCAAAATATTCTCTGTGAAGAAGCCATTGAGGAACTTATGTTTTAACTAACGAAACGTGTTTGCCTTTTATACCACTTGAAGCTTTGTTTTTATGGAAATATGGAAATAAAGAAGGTTTTTTCAGCTTCATTGAGTGCGAGGGCGTTATATTCTGTGTCCAAAATATTCTTACTGGCTACTAAATTTTAAAAAGATTTGTTGACCGCTGGTCTGGAGAACGTAAAATTGGCTGCAGACTGTTGATAGCAGAGTCCGTAGATTCAGCAGGGCTCCACATGCACACTTTTTAAGGTTTTTGGAGATAGTGAAGTATTTCTTAGACACTGCATATATAAAAGTCTTACGGGAAAATGGTAGGATGTTGATAAAACCATACAATTTAGAAAATGAGTTGTGCAGCCAAATTGTAACCAGAGCTTTGTGCCCGATGCTTTTTGCATGTGCACGGACTTTGTCATAAATATCTAAGTTCAAGAGATGTTCAAAAATTGTATTATCATGACTCAATAAATACTTTTTAATTTGAGGTTCTGTGTGATAGCTTTTTAGATGCCACAAGAGGAACTTGACTCATGTAAAGTCCTTGGTCTAAGTACTACTTCAGATTTCCTCTGATGTGCTGCCATCTACTTGCAGTGGTCACAGCCAACCTCTAGGTTGGAACTTTTGGGAGGATAAGAAGCTTAATCACAATTTGGTTTTGCTTTTTTTGTTCTGCAAGTATTGCTGTATATTCTAAAACATTTAGAACACTCCATAATATCTTCAATAGCACAAATAAATAACAATAAAACCCATATACAATGCAGCTATAGTTTAACAACTATCCTATTCCCCCCCCCCCCATATAAAGGGGCATTGTAATGTCTATTTTAAAACAAATTGCTTCATATATTTTAACTCCTGCACACTTAGTTAAAGGAATATGGAAACCATTTTTTTTTCTTTCATGATTCAGATAGAGCATGTGATTTTAACCCTTTAAGGACACAGCTTTCAGTTTGCTCAATTGTTTTATGACGGAAAAATTCTGTCATATGTCCTTAAGAGGTTAAACAACTTTCTAATTTACGTCTCTTGGTATTTTTAGTTGAAAAGCAGGTTTATAAGCTCAGGAGCCGTTTTGCAAGAAATGCAGAATGTTATCTATTTACACGCTCACTAGATGCTGCTGATTCCTACCTAGGTATCTCTTCAATGCAGAATGTTTTGGGAAAGAAGCAATTTTGATAATAGAAGTCAATTGTGAGTAGCCACCAATAAACAGCTGCTCCCAGTAATGCATTACTGCTCCTGAGTCTTTCTAGGTATGCAGTTTCGTAAAATAAGTCAATTAAAAAGTCTTATAAATTTGTATACTGTGTCTGAGCCATGTTTCACTTTTGTTTGTATGTCCCTTATTTTGTTGAATCTAAGCAAAGGTTGATAACATTTGTAATTATTTATTTTTGTGAAATAATTATACATGCATTGATACATTTTTTATTTTTAAATTATGCTTCTGAACTGTGCCACTGATCACCAACAAAGCAGTGGCACATCTGCTCATTATCCAGAGGGCAGTACCCTTTGCTATGTACTTACATTATTTTGCTCCCTTTTCATGGCTTTTCTAATTCTGAGAACTGAAAAGACACATTGCAGGTGTATCAAGGCTAATTCTGCTACATATATTTGGTTAATTGGTTTCAACAGATCCGAACTGCAAGGCAATCTACTGTATACTAACATAATGACTGTGGTAAGCCTAGATTGTCTTCTCCAAATGAGGCATGTGGTGAGGGGAGTGTGGATGTCGAAAAATAATTGCAGCAAACAAAATATTTAATTTTTTAGACCTTAAAGGGTCATGAATAGTATGCATGTATAGCATTTCAAATGACTTCTTTTTTTTTAGTCTCAAAACTAAGCTCCTTAATGCTAGAAAATATAATAATATTTTGACATGCCCATTTATGTATAATGCAGCCAATGAAAATGTGTATACAGCACCCTATTTTCCATATTCCTACTTCCTGGACGCAAATCAAAAAGAGCTACCTTGTCGAGATTTGCTACCTTGAAGTGTGCATGCTCACAATTACGCAATTGCACTCCTCATATGTTTGAAAGGAATATGTGGAATGCAAATGACGTAATTGTGAGCCAGTGCAGATTACAGGTAGCAAATCGTGGCTACCACTTTTTATATCGTACCTTGTCTGTAACTGCTACTAAATCACCCCAAGGCAGAACATGCTGTGATCGGATAGGTCATCGCAGAAAATGCAGCATGTCTGCAGAAAGAGTGGGACACATGCAGCACAGTTACCAATTTCACTTTGCAGCACTTCTCAATATTAGACTGTTCTCTTCAAACAGCACCGTGCTCTTGGCTGCACGGTGTGCATCCAGAGCAAGGGGCTGTTTAAAGAGAACTGTCAAATATGGAATAGTGCTACAAAGCAGCAGTGCATTTTTTTGTTGACTAGCTCTCAGGGATTTTTTTCAACCCTGCCCCCAGCCTTTCCCGGTCTGCAAAGTGGTGACTTCTGAATAAAAGATGTATTTGTGATCAATGCACCTTTTTTTATTACTACATTTCTACCACCTTGTGATGTTAGGCCAAATGAAAAAAGGAAGCAAATTTATTCTAGACTTTTTTTGGTCAGCAGCAAAGTGAAGAAAAGTTCTGCCTCTGGGAATCACACTAAACCCAGTGTATGCGTTGTTAAAGGGACAGTCAACACCTGACAAACTATGATCCCATTTTTTTGAACCCCAAACGAACATCCGCCTGCACCACATCCCTTTGGTGTTACCTATTTCCTTGTCCTACTAATCCTCCATGATACATGAGTTGATCGGATCAAAATATGGCCTCCTAACTCCCCCCACCGTTATGTATCTACTTTCTCTTTAAAATCATCCGCCAATCACAAAGCAATCCTCGGTTAGAGTTTTAAAACTCGTTCACGGACTTTTGCGGATGCGCGATTGTATAGGAACGACACTTGATATGCATTAGTACTTTGAACAATCCAATTTGCCTACTGCTCCATGACCAAGGCATTTCATGTAAGTTGTTAAAAAATGCGCGATGACGTGTGATGAGTGTCATCATACCTACATGAACGAGCTTGAAATGGCATAGAGATGGGAAAGAAGGATGAGGGGGAGGAGTTAGGCGGCCATATTTAGAGATGAATATCGCATATATCGTAAATGAATACGAGGACAAGAAAATAGGTAATACAGAATGGATGCGGTGTAGTCGGATGTTCGTTTGGGGTTCAATAATATGGGATCATGTTTTGTCTGGTGTTGACTGTCCCTTTAAAGAGATGGGAAAGTCAAAAATTAAACTTGCATTTTTCAAAATTAACATGTTATTTTAAGACTTTTTTTAAATTCCACTTCTATTTTCAAATGTGCTTCGTTCTCTTGCTATCCCTTGTTGAAAAAGAATACGCACACATCCTACACTAGTGGGAGCTAGCTGTTTGTTGGTGCCTGCACACATTTTGTCTCTTGTGATTGGCTAACTAGATGTGTTCCCCTACCTGCCAGTTGTGCAATGCTGTTCCTTCAGCAATGGATAGCAAGAAAATAAAGCAAATTTGTAATAGAAGTAAATTGGAAAGTTGTTAGAAATTGTATGTTCTATCCAAATCATGAAATACATTTTGGGGGTTTCCTGTCCCTTTAATCAGACACACATACACACTGCACTGTAATTCCCCCATCTTCACCATCTGCTGAAGCTCCCAACGTGAGGACTGTTGCTCCAATAAGGCGGAACTGTGGATCTCTTGAGCTAGGGCTGTGGATGGTCTGGGGCCATAAGACTATTGAGGGACTTTGTATATGGGCTACATTTCATTTTATACCAAGTATAAGAGCTTTTTGCACTTTTTGTTTTAATAATAGCCTTGAGTTGAAGTTGTGTTTCTGTTTTGTTTTGCTAGAGCGCCCTTACTATTACCTACCAGGGTAGCCCTCTGTGATACGACTCAAATAAGTCCCACTGAGGGTTTGGATAGCAATAGAATTTCAAAGGAAGATTGTTATAAAAGCAGAGAAAATTGGTAAACAAATGCATTTGATAAACTTTACAATGATGTAAATGATAAACTTGATAAGTAAAGATTTCACAAACATCTGATACGTTTTTATATAAAAAGCCCTGCAGTTAAACCTTTCAAGACAAAAAAGCATAAAGCACTCTTTGAAGAAATGCCCAGCAAACATAAGACCATAATTTGTGGACTTAATTATAAAGGTTTTTTTTTAGGGCATATGTTGCAGTCTGACCACAAATATAACGTTTTACTTTATTTGATGAGATGTGTAGTTTCATATGCTGTGCAAAATCCACGGCTCCACCTGTTTGTGTTTTTTCTACGTTATTCATTTTTTTTTTTTTTTTTTTTTTTTTTTTGGGTCGTAGTCTGTGTATTACTCAACCTAAGATCTTGTTTAGTGTTGACAGGGAAGCATTTGTCTAGTTATAGTTGTGTTTTATGAAATTAGAAAATAAATACTTTATGTACATTTAGGAAATGTACACAATGTGACAGGCATTTTGCAAGACCGTATCAGATTGGGACCTTTATTCTATCATCTGCCCAGCATGATTCACCTTCTAGTAGACAGACTAGAAAAGTGGGCATTTTCCCAGGAATATGTGCAAGTCCTTGCTCTTAGGATTTCTAAACTCCACCCCTGGAGCACATGCCTCACCCCCTTGGACCCCATTTTGATGTAACATCAAAATCTATATGAAATCTGAATGTATGTCTATGATTAAACACCCAGAAGGGGCATGAACATATAAGACTGGTTTGTCATGCCATTTTCCATGTGGTGGTGTATTAAAATGTGCTTTATAATTAGTCCATGCCTTGGAGTGCAACCTACTTGTGTTCTGGATTTATAAATTGCTGCAGTGCTACATTTCACTGCTCTTGGCTTTCACCCCGCAGCACTCTGGGACTTGTAGTGCGTAAGCAGCTCTTTGTGTGCATTGGAAGCAGCGGCTGTCTGTTATGATTATATCTAAACCCCTCCTCTGAGGCATAAGCCCCACCCCCTGTGACCGTACTCTGATTTCATTTCAAAATATAAAGTGTGAAAGAATGCATGGAAAGAATTAGTCTTCTCATTAAGCAAAATTTAAGAAACACTAGTTTGTTTGTTTTTTTAAATTCATCAATCAAATTCACAATTATAGTAATGTATACATGAAATACTATATACTTTTGTTTACACATTAATTGTATCCTCTATTTAGTACTGCAGAAAAAAAACTGAGACACAAACATTCAAGCATCATCCAGTACTGTTTTTAAGGTAATAGTTTTTCCCTGAATGTGTTTCCAGTCACTTTTTTACTAAGTGCAGAGTATAAAATGTATGAGATTTGCTTTTTAAGGTTTATTTTTGTATATGAAATAGCTGGTTTTGTCTATTGAAGCTACAACCTAATAAAATGGGTTAAGCTTGTAGGTCTAATCAGATCTCATTACTTTATCACATTGTGTACATATACCTGCTTCTTTATCTTATATCTGTCCATAAAGCAATCACCAATACTTGGAGAGAACGATGGAAAATTTATTGGCTTTAAAGGGACACTGAACCCAATTTTTTTTCTTTCATGATTCTGATAGAACATGAAATTTTAATCAACTTTCTAATTTACTATGTCTGAGTAAGCGCCACTAGGGGGCGCGAAACGCGTCAGTCCACCGTGTTTTTTATGTTTGCCTGCCATCAGTGGCTTTATCTGTGTGTTAACAGCTTTTTTCGGCTGTTTTTTACTTTTTTTTTTGTCATATCATAAACTTTCACTTTTTACGTCATCCTTTGAGTACCTGCTACTTCCTGTTTGTCTGTTAAGATTGTGACTTGCTGGCATCGAATGTTGGTAATTTTTAATAATTTTATAAAAATAAAAAATAAAAACAATTTAATGAATAAGTCTTTCTGAATAATCTGGATTTTTTTTATTTATTTATAATCTTTTATTGAGATTTTTGGCATAAACATAAAACAACAAATGTCTATTTACAGTAATAGCAAATGTGTATATATATTACAGACATGCTAATGTATAAGGTACGTTATTAAATTGCAAATTAGTAACCGTACAAAAACAAAATGTGCGAGTATTATCAGCAAGCAGATATGCCAGGAGCCTTTTTGTGTATAGATTAGTGCAAACAATAGCAAGTATATGACTAGTAGAGAGAGAGCTCTAGAAATGGCAGCCTAGACCAGTGATTTTTAACCTTTTTTTTTTGCCGTGGCACACTTTTTTACATTAAAAAATCCTGTGGCACACCACCATCCCAAAATTTTAAAAAAATCACACATTGTAGCCTAATACAGCATATATATATACACATACACACAAACACACACATACTGTATGTATTGTGCTGTTATGCCATGCCTCTTACAAACTACCCCTGCACCGGGAGTAAAAAACAAGCAAAGTTTAAAAAATATGTCACACTGTTGTCAGTCTGCCGTGGCACACCTGAGGATCTCTCACGGCACACTAGTGTGCCACGGCACACTGGTTGAAAAACACTGGCCTAGACAATAGTTTTATGAGCACATTTGTGGATACATTTTCTAAAAACTTACGTCACCTGACAATCTAAATTTTTTCAACATAAGTTATGTAAATGGACAGAGTACTATGAAATCTTGTTTTAAATAAAGTTGTAATGCCTCCCATACTGAGCCGGGTCACTCTTGTAGCCTGATGAGGAAATATGACACTGGGGAGGATCTCAAATGATATAAACGGTCACTCTTGGACCACTGAATGAAGATTTTCACTGGTATCTGATATTGAATAATGAAAAGTTAAAGGGACACTCAATCAAAATTAAACTTGCATTATTCGGATAGAGCATGCCATTTTAAACAACTTTCCAATTTACTTCCATTAACAAAATGTGCACATTCTTTTTATATTTAAACTTTTTGAGTCAGCAGCTCCTACTGAGCATGTGCAAGAATAAGTGTGTATGCATTTGTGAATGGCTGATGGCTGTCACATGGTACGTGTATGCATTTGTGAATGGCTGATGGATGTCACATGGTACAGGGGGAGTGGAAAAAGACATAACTTTTTAAAATTGTCAGAAAAAAAATCTACTACTCATTTGAAGTTCAGACTAAGTGCATTTGCATTGTCTTATCATCTTACAATTGTTGATTATGCAAATCTACTGTGTTGACTGGTCCTTTAAAAGGACTAGTACATTTATATTTATAGTCTGAAATTAAATTTAGCATATAGTATGATATAGTATAGTAACTAGGTGCTCATATAAAACATAAAAAGTGAAACTGTGGAGAACAGACCAAAACCATATTTGCCATCATCATCTTTTTTTTATCAGACTTAACAATCTTATTATTAGGAAATAGGGCTCACTGTGCAAGCTTTGAAATTGTTCATGAAGACTAGACAGTCAAATTTGAAGCATAAACCCCCCCAACAACATGTAAACAGCCTTATGCATAATAAGGGACAGGGAGTGAGCTCTGTGATTACTGAGTGAGGAAAGGTGTTTCCCCTGATGAACATATGGTATATAAGATTAATTCCTGTTCTGTTGATGGTACTCAGAGCTGTGCACCCCAATGTCTCGGCTGCTGATAGAGGGGCCACCAGTAGTTGAACAGGTATTATTGGGTACTAGGTACAAAGGGTAGTTACACCAATATTGCTCCTTGATATAAGACCCTAGGGTGTACAGGTTAAAATCAGGGCTTACGTTGTTATCTACAGGTCAGTATACCGTAATTGAGCTTGTAAAATATCAGACAGGAGGACCTTATGGTATGAAAACAGCTTCAATAAAAGAAGCCTGCTTAAAGTAATAGAATGCCAAAATTCACTTATATTAGAGACAGAGAAATAGGACATGGGTACTGGAGAATGTGGGAACAATGCAAATCTGCAACAATGAATTTATCAATTAACAAAAAAAAAGGGAAGAAAAAAGAAATAATAATAAATGTAACTAGGAAAGACATCATAGCAGTAAATCATACATTATTCCCAAATAAACACCAGTCTCTCATGAAGTCCTAACCCACCCCAACTCTCAAGGCTGGATAGAAGCTGTAGCAAGAAGATGTTGTGCAGTACAAGAATCTTAAGGATATGAAATAGGGTAGTGTCCACCTAAAGGTATTTATGCTGGCCTGAATTCTTGTTGTCTGGGAACGTCCCACCATGGTCGCACTGATCGAGGGGGCCAGATATTGCAGTCCTCTAGTCAATTTCCCTGTGGGGAAAGCATGCCATTATTTAGGACCTGCCAAGTAGGAGTCTTTTCGAGCAGTAGTGAGGAGTTGCAATCAGCAACAGATACCATGACTATAAGACCGCCAGCCAGAACAGCCGCTCTGTGCTCTCTGCTATCCGACATGGCAATCATGCTTCCTAGCTCAGCCGGCTGTTTACCAGTATGGCCTCGGAACTCAGATTCCTCTAACAGAGTGAGTGCCACCTGTCTAGGTACTTCTGGTTCTTCTGGTTGGAGATTGCCGACATTCATCTGATCAGCTGCAGTTTTTGTAGGGAGCTCTTGTTCAGGAGGTAGGAAGTCTTTTATTAGGAGCTCAGTTAAGGGCCGTGGCTTTTGGATCAAAGAACTACATGCTTCTCTCATGCAGCGCCATTCTTCTGTAAGCGTTGCTTGGAGCTCCAGAAATTGTGTATGAAGCCTTGCCTCCATTTCCTGCAGTAGTAGTGTAGCTGTAGCCTCCATTTTAACTGCAACTGAATGGACATGCGATGCTTCGTGGCTTGATGTTATGTTCCAGGTCGTCTAATAAAAGCACACTATTTTGAATGGTCTTAGTCCGTGCCCCACAGGCCCTGTAACATCAGTTTTAATAACTATATTTTGCAGTGTGATGTTAACTGCTGTACCCGGTTAGCCGGAGGGGGTGTTGGAGCAGGATGTAAAGGCCGCCACCAAAATCTTTAACTGTCTGGATTGGGGTTCCACACATGATATTTTGCATAAAATGAATATCAAACAATGTAGTATATTTTGTTGATGTTCATCCTTGGTAGAGAAAATAGAGATGCTACTGCTATATTGTAATAATTGGTGGATTATTTGGGTGATGTGTGGAGCTCCCAATTTTGCGTCCCATCATGGCCGTCATCCAGACACGCTCCAATCTTGAATTTTTAATTCCGGATTTGGGAATTTGTACCTATTATTATTTATTATTATTATTATTATTATTATTATTATGTTAAATATAATTCGGGCATTACTTACATATTCTACATGAGAGACCATATTAAGATAAATATAAATTTCTAAACACTGAAGCATACAACACAATAACTCTCAAGAAATTGATTCCATCACAAATTGACCATAAAAAGCCAACCAAATTCAAATAAAAAATAAATAAATAAAATAAAGTAATATATAAAAAACAAAATTGAATACACTTAGTTACTGCACTAAGCACTTGTTTCTCTGTCTGTGACACGTAATCGTGGGGGTACCAGGAGCTTTGCTAAGGGGTACTCATTGGCTTGTGTTTTCATTATTTTTGCTCATGTTCTGGGGTGTGCATGATTGCCTCATTTGTTTTTAGCTAATAATATTTACGTGTTGCCGTTGGGGGATATGCCTGTACTTACTAGAAAAAGATTGAGAAACATCTGCACTAAAACACTAATTACCTTCTTTATTTATCCATAAAATCCAGCTTTTAAAACTTTGGAGCTCATTCCCCTTATCATCTTAAAAAAAAAATAAAGGAGGTTGTTGCCATAGGAAATTTAGATTTTTTTAATGTTCTGTTTCCCTGAAATGTTATCTAAAACAAATTGCGTTATGTTTCTAATATGAAAGCTGAGACATGTAATTGCTGACATCTCAGACATTGCTACATGACACTGAAGTTGTAGTGTAACTTGTAGCTATTTTACAGTTCTTCATGGGAACAAAGAATAACCTATGACCTTTACCTCTTCAGGTTAATTCATGCTGAAAACACACTTAAGTATTTTTAGGTACTGGGATGAATTATCACCTTCACCACCTTGATGTTTATGTATCCATGCTTTTCACAGACACCTTAAGGGGACAAGTGAATGTAAATTTGTTTCAAGAAAATCAGAAACCTTGGGTTCAAAGCTCTCACCATGTATGGTTCAAACAACAAAACACACTTACACTACAACTTGGTTACACAGTAAGGGAAATTTCAAATGTAACAATTTTAATTATATATCCTGCCAAACAGTAATAGTAGGTAACAACTTATTTTCTTTTGCTACAAATAGGTTATTTGATATCAACTTTCATGCAACATGTAGAACAAGATGGGTTGTATACCTAATAACCTGTAATTTACAGTATGTTGGCCAAACCTCTCGCGAGCTCCAGGACAGAGTTAGAGAACACATTAGGGATATAAAGAACTTCAACAAAGACTCTGCCCTAGCCAAACACTTTAATGGCCTGCACCTCACAAGTGTTCCTAACTTTAGGGTGCAGATCATTGAAATAGTAAAGACACATCCCAGGGGTGGTGATAGACGTACATTTTTAACTAAGAGAGAACTATTTTGGATCTTAAAAGTACATACTAGACATCCCAAAGGTATTGAATGGGATATTTCATATTTTACAAATTAATTCTGAATCTTTCTCTCTTAGTTTACCTGTCCATTTCCATAACCGTTTCCATTCATTTCCTATTACAGATATGAATTGTTTACCTTAGCTTTTCACAAATTACATTTTTCCTTTAACTGATCCGGTACAATATTGAATATATTATTTTTATATATATAAAAAAACAAATTAATTGAGCTTAGTAACATAAATTAATAATTCATCCAAATGAATGTTCAGGAACTCTAGTTAAGCAATAAAATGATACACACTGTCTTCTATAAGTTTTATCTACCATTTATATTTTTAGTTTCTATATTTCACAATACCACCTATTATGTATTGGTGGGACGTAGCCTATTATGGACCGGATTCTGGTACCTGATTGGTTGGGTCCTCAAAGTGTGAGCTGGAGTGTCCCTTGTGTATCCCATGACTAAGCGCCGCTAGAGGCGTGAAACGCGCCAGGACAGCCTTTTTTTCTAGCATGTCAATTGCATATCTTATGCATTTTTAATCTTTTCTCAATAAAAATTATTTTTTAACTCCCTCTATGCTCAGGTTTTCTGTTTTTCTACAAAGCTTTTTGATGTTTCTAGGAATTCACTGGAATAGGAATATCTGTTTTTTTTCTATGAATCCTAGACTGGAGCAAGATATTAAAGGGGCGTTCCAGACAAAATTGGTATGCACACGGATGCATTTCAGTTTTGTATAGAAGCATTAAAACTCTAGCTGTTTAAAGAGTGTACTTAAGTATGCAGCATGCTCCAGCACTTGCTCCTGCTGAGCATGTGCACAAATTCACAGTGTATACGAATGCTAGTCTGTGATTGGCTAATGGTTGTCACATGATACAGGAGGCCAGCAAATGGAGACAAAAATAAATTTGTTAGAACTAAATCCACAATTCAGATTGTGTTAGCGCATTGTCTTTTTATTATCTTGTTAATTATACAATTCTACTGTATTTAATGATCCTTTTTAAATTAGGCTTTTATTTATATGCTGCATCAAAACATCCGCAAGGAATGGACATATGACACAAATCATTATACAGACATGTAAGGATAGAAGTTATCTTTAATAACAGTTGATTGTAAGCATAATAACTGAAAGACCAAGGGAACACAGCTGGGTCAATATCATCTAATTCACCAAACCATAGGCTATCATCAACAGAGACTGACAATTTACATTAACTCCCTGAAGTCCTATAAATGCTATAGATCAGCATAAAATGAGCAAACACATGAATTACATAAGTGTAAAAGAACAAAGGTGAAATAAAATAGCCCTATAATAATTTATATACAGATTGCTTATTTATATCTTTCCATGTTACAATCTGAAAAGTAACCAATATTGGCACAACCAAACTACTTTCCATGAAAAGGCTAAAACCATGGTATTAATATAGAGGAGTACTTCCTTCTACCCACTCCATTGTGGTGATTCGGGGTAATCCTCCAGCACAGACCATCCATCAAACAATGCAGCCCCGGGGCAAACACGGACTCATCAGATATAAGCAAAGCATCACTGGTACCAGTTCAACTTTTAAGCGGGGTAGCTGGGCAAGCATGAATCTCAGTCTTTCAGAGGCCACTTTCAAACAAAAGCGCAAACCCCCAGGGTTCCACTGCAGACTTGATAAGTAATAGATTTTTTTTAATGACAAATGTCAGTTAGTTACATTTTCTTTCCTAATGCATCATATGACAGCCATCAGCCAATCACAATATATATGTATTATCCTGTGAATCTTGCACATGCTCAGTAAAAGCTGGTGCCTAAGAAAATGTGCATATAATAAGATTGTGCACATTTAGATAATGGAAGTGAATTGGAAAGTTGCATAAAATTGTGTACTCTATCTTAATTATGAAAGTTTACATTTTGACTTTAATGCCCTTTTAATGGACAAATGGCCATGTTAAATATATTTTCATCATTCAGATAGAGAATACAATTTAAAAAATGTTTACAATTTAATCTATTATTAAATTATTTTTTTAAAATTCTTTGTTGAAGAGATATCTAGATAGGTAGCGTGCACATAACAGTAAATAGTGCTGCCATCTAATCCTCTGGCTAATGTATAACATTGTTGCAAAACTGCTGCCATATAGTCTGCAGAAACGTGCACACTCCTGAACTTGCCGTCCTACTTTTCAAAAAAGGATAACAAGAAAACAGAAAAATTGATAATAGAAGAATATTGGAAAGTTGTTTAAAATGCTGTGTTCTATCTGAAACATCTTCTGAGAGGAAATCCTCCAAAGAGCAATAAGCTGTTAAAGTGAAGTATAGATGGTAACTAACTGGAGATATCATGGCCGCTGCCCAGAAGTCCCCCATAATTTTATAATTTATCTGACAGCCTATAAAGATCTGTGAGATTTCCCCACCAGCCAATGAGGTGTTGATACTTAAAGGGATATGAAACCCAAAATGTTTCTTTCACAATTCAGATAGAGCATTCAATTTGAATCAACTTTATAATTTACTACTATTATCAAATATTCTTTGTTCTCTTGGTATCTTTTGTTGAAAAAGCAGATACATATACTTAGGAGCCAGCCCATTTCTGGAGCACTATATGGCAGCAATTTTGTAAGAAAGTTATCCATTCAGGTATCTCTTCAATACAGAATATCAATGGAGTGAAGCAAATTAATAGAAGTAAATTAGAAACTTCTTTACACTTTTTCTATAACTGTTGATAACTCCATCATTATCCCTACCCTACACACCCGATGTCTTGACTCAGATCTTTCTTTCGCTCCACACATTCAGTCTTTGCCCAATTCCTGCTGCGTCCGCCTTAAAAATTCTCTAAAATTCAACATTTCCTTACACAAGACACACCTAAGATTTTAATCCACTCTCATCCTTTCCAGCCTCAACTACTGCAACCCTGTCCTCTCTGGTCTCCCTAGCTGCCGTCTACCTCCTTTACAATCCATAATGAATGCCTCTGCCAGGCTCATCTTCCTTACACGTCGCTCTTCATCTACTGCACCTCTCTGCCAATCCCTTCACTGGCTTCCTCTTGTCTCTAGAATTAAACACAAAATTCTGACTCTGACATACAAGGCCCTCAATTGTTCTGCTCCTCTCTATCTCAGACCTTGTCTCCAGATACTCTTGCTCCCGTCCCCTTCGCTCTGCTCATGACCTTCTCCTCTCATGTTACCTCCTCACATTCCCATCTACAGGACTTCTCTAGAATGGCCCCTATCTTGTGGAACTCTCTGGCTCGCTCCACACGACTCTCCCCTAGTTTTGAAAGTTTCAAGTGCTCCCTATAAAAACTACTGTACAGGGATGCATACAATATACGCTAACTTTATCTAACCTCAGTTCCTCTACTCCTTTGCTATCCCCTTGAGCCCCCTTAGCATATAAGCCTATGAGCCCAGCTGTTTGCAGATCACCTTCATAAAAGCTGACTACAACCTGAATCTGTTAGCGCTTTCAAATAACTGAAAATAAAAACTCGAAAATCGCAAAAGAAACATTTTGGGTTTCATATCCCCTTTTAATTAATTTTCCACTGGTTTTCTATTTAAATTTAAACAGCATTTACTTAAAGGGGCAGCAATGGCATAACTAAACTTTAATGGTTCAGATAGAACATAAAATGTTAATCAACTTTCCATATAATGTCGTCCTCAGTTGTATTATATTTTATCTGGCCCTCCACTTCAGTCGGGTACTGTACATGTTGAACCAGTGACTTTTTCCAGTATTTTTGTATCTTGTAATAACGTTACTACTATTCTAGCAGGAACTATATACAGATAGAGGGGAAAAAGGCACAAATACATCAATTGCAGTCTGTAATTAGAACATACGCATGTATTCCACTTGATTAGCTAACGGGCATGCATCTTCATTTACAGAAGCATTTAACCAGACTGGGTATGTTTTGTTCAGACCTCATTTATTAAATATATCCCTTTCACTACAATTTTCCTTAAAGGGACACTGTACTCAAATTTTTTCTTTCATGATTCAGACAGAGCATGCAATTTTAAGCATCTTTCTAATTTACTCCTATTGTCAAATTTTCTTTATTCTCTTGGTATTTTTATTTGAAAAGCAAGAATTTAAGTTTAGATGCCAGCCCATTTTTGGTGAACAACCTGGGTTGTCCTTGCTGATTGGACAGCACCAATAAACAAGTGCTATCCATGGTTCTGAACCACAAATTGGCTGGCTCCTTAGCTTAGATGTCTATTTTTTCAAATAAAGAAAGCAAGAGAACGAAGAAAAATTGATAATAGGAGTAAATTAGAAAGTTGCTTAAAATTGCTTGCTCTATATGAATCACAAAAGAAAAATATTGGGTTCAGTGTCCCTTTAAACCTTTTTCTGAAAGAAAGGAGAGATAAAAGAATGAAATCATTTTAATGCAATTGCTGCTTTTATGTGTGATTGAGAGTTTACCAGTAAACATAAACCTGCTTGGGACAGCCTCTTGTTGCTTCACTGGTATTTAGGTTTTTCCAGAAACCTTTTATCATACATGTGTGCCTTCAATAAGTTAAATCATCATGTGTTCTTTCATTAAATGTAGCCACCAATCGACAAGCGCTACCCAGGGTGCTGAACCAAAAATATTGCTGGTTCCTAAGTTTACATTCCTGCTTTGTCAAATAAAGATACCAGGAGAATGAAATTTATAATAGGAGTCAATTAGAAAGTTGCTTGAAGCAACACTCAAGTCAAAATTAAACGGTCATTATTCAGATAGAGCAGCAACTTTCCAATTTACATACATTTAACAGAATGTGCATAGTCTTTTTATAATTACAATTTTTGAATTGCCAGCTCCTACTGAGCATGTGCAAGACTTCACAGAATATACGTATATGGATTTGTGATTGGCTTATGGCTGTCACATGATACAGGAGGAGTGGTAATAGACATAACTGAAATTTGTCAGAAAAAAAATGTACTACTCAAGTCTTGTTATCATTCATTTGTTGATTATGCAAATCTACTGTATTTATTGGTCCTTTAAAACTGCATGCTTTATCTGAATGAATCATGAAAGAAAAAATTTGGGTTTAATATCCCTTTAAGACAACCCCCCAGTATAGTAAATTCTACAGATATCAAATTTAGTATAACAAATATCAAAGTGCAACATACAGTTTATTTTATAACCGCAAAATGTACACTCAGAATGAGCTTTAAAGGGACAGTCTAGTCCAAAAAAAACTTTCATGATTCAGATAGGGCATGTAATTTTAAACAATTTTCCAATTTACTTGTATCACCAATGTTTCTTTGTTCTCTTGGTATTCTTAGTTGAAAGCTTAACTTAGGAGGTTCATATGCTAATTTCTTAGACCTTGAAGGCCGCCTCTTAAGAATGCATTTTAACTGGGTTTTCACCACTAGAGGGAGTTAGTTCATGTTTTTCATATAGATAACACTGTGCTCGTGCACGTGAAGTTACCTGGGAGCCATCACTGATTGGCTAAACTGCAAGTCTGTCAAAGAACTGAAATAAAGGGGCAGTTTGCAGAGGCTTAGATACAAGATAATCACAGAGGTAAAAAATATATAAATATAACTGTGTTGGTTATGCAAAACTAGGGAATGGGTAAAAAAAGGATTATCTATATTTTAAAACAATAACAATTCTGGTGTAGACTGTCCCTTTAATCTTTGTGATTTACAACCTCAAACTAGCAATCACATTTCAGCCAAGTAATTTATTCCCTTTTTAGTCCCTCATAAAATTATAGCATGCAAAAGGAAATCACTTTCTTATGGGTTAAAAGCAGAGACTAAATCCAGGAACCACAGCAATCTGCTCCATATATAAGCAGTTTTTTTTCTTAAAGGAATATTCTAATTAATTAGGTTAGAACAATTTTAATTATTTACTGGTTCCCTTGTCGTACTATGTGTTTATTCCCTGATAAAGGGTTTAACACTGTCATTAAACACCTGGCACCGCTTTTTGCAGCTCTAGGTGGGGATATGGCTGTGTTTAGAGCATATATACATATGCAGCTCCTCATTGGCTTGCTGGCTGTATCCTTATTTATCATATCAGGAATCTGTTTTATTACATATTTCTCCAGCACCCATATAGTCTATGTAATTTTGTGTATTGCTGGAAATGAGATTCATAGTGTCAAATTTGATTTTTAAAGGGACAGAAAACCCAATTTTTTTTCTTTCATAATTCAGATATAGCATACAATTTTCAACTTTCCAATTTACTTCATACAATTTTCAACTTTCCAATTTACTTCTTTTATCTAATTTGCTTATTCTCTTGGTATTATTATTTTTATTATTATTATTTTAAAAGAAGCAAACCTAGGTAGGCTCAGAGACTGGGAGCTATCTGTTGATTGGTGGCTGCTATATTCCTCATTTCATTGGCTTACCATTGTGTTCAGATAACTCCCAGTAGTGCATTGCTGCGCTTTCAATAAAGGATATCATTAAAATGATGCAAAAACGATTACAGAATTCAATTGTAAAATTGCTTAAAAATGTATGTTCTATCTGAATTATAAAAGAAAATGTTGGAATTTTTTATAAATGTATTTTCTTATGCATAGGGGTATCTGTTCAAGATAACAGCCTGGATCAAGTGTGGTGTCAAAACAGTTGTTTTATCCTAGGCTGGCTGTACTGCTTGGATTTGGAACGCTGGTATGGGTACCTACGGCAGCGACCAGATTTAGTCACATGTCTAGCACACACTACGTTACCCATAGATGCATGCACATTTCACTTGAGCTCGCCACTGGGACAGATTACAGCACATTGTATACATATGTTATAAATTCTAATGGGGCTTCATTGTAACAACTTTGTTTTTCTCTTTGCTCTGATGAATTGGCCTCTAAGTACAGATGCGCACTTTGTAGTTGTCCTTTTATTCCTGAAAATGATGATTGTTTCCTTCCATGGATTGTCTTGGTAGTAGCCCTAATGTAGGTGATTATGGGAAACAATATATGTTTACAAAAACTAATACACATTTTAAAAGGTCATTATTATTGATTCTTTACAGCAGCTAAAAAAGGGATTTTTAAAAAATGTTTGAAAATTTTGAAGTTATTTTTCAGATATTTAGTAAAATATCTGCAAATGTTTTACAAACATTTACAAGATTTTCAAATTTTTACACACCAAATGTAAATGCTTCTTCAGTGTTGTATTTTATCTCCTTTGCTTTGAACAGTTTGAAACATAGAAGAACAAACTCCTTCATATATATTAGTCAATCACTTTGCAGCATCTAGGAGGGTCAGGCTTTGAATTTCACAATGTGCACACTAGCTTCTCTGGGTGGAGTGCAGAGTTGAAGTTGCATTTATTGGTGCAAAATAATAAGTAAATGCCAAAGGTTAAAGGGATACTAAATAAATTTATATATATATATATATATACACACTATTAATTATTGAATCTAATAGATTAATATACACTGAATTAGTAATAATGAATGGTGGCGGTGTTGGAATCTTGCTCTCCCCCTCCTGCACCTATCAATACTTGCCTCTGCTCCCATCTCTCTCTTTCTGCACCTTTTTGAAGTTCACTGCATTTGCCTGTTTTCCCCCTTAAAATGGTAGAGTGGCAATCATCTATCATCCTCCTGGACCAACCTCACAATTCCTTTACAACTTCACCGCCTGGCTACCTCACTTTCTCTCTCCAAATATACTAACTCTAATACTCGGGGACTTCAATATCACCACTGATAATCCATCTGTGCCTGCTGACTCTAAACTTCACACTCGCAAACTCCTTCGGTCTCTCACAATCCACCCTACTCACTGTGACAGACACTCTATTGATCTGGTATTTTTCTACCTTTTCTCTACATCTGACTTCACCTATTGCCCTTTTTCCATCTTAGACCTACAATCTTAATGTATTGGCTAAACCCACCTCTCCATCTTGCCCATGCACATGTAGAAATCAGTACACTGTGTATCTTCCAAACATATTCAACATCTTCTTCTTCTCCCTCACACTTCCACTATAACCTACCCTGATTTTGCTATAACCCAGTGCACTAGACACTCTTGCTCCTCTTTAACTGTGTAAAACCCCACACGGTCAGTGATAGCCCTGGCATTCTCAAGGTGTTACTTTCATAAATGCTCCCGCAGTGCTACATGTGTGGAGGAAATGTCGCTCTGAACCTGACTTCATCCATTAGAAGTTCATTCTTACACATCTGCCCTTCACTTAGCCAAGCAAACCTACTTCTCTTATAACTTCTTTTCCCTCCAACCCTAAATGACTCTTCTCTACTTTTTCAAAGCTCTCCTCTACCCATCTGCACCATTCCCTTCGTCTGTCATTAGTGCTCAAGACCTCAAAGACTACTTTCTAAACAAAACACATACTATCTGAAGCAGCACTAACCTGCAATCTTCCAACTCCACCCCAGTCACCCTCTCTGCATCTTTCCCTAACCACCAATAATGAAGTTTGTTCCTTACTGTCATCCTCACACCTCACTACCTGCCTGCTCGACCCTATCTATTTATATCAAACAGCTTCTCTGTCTTTCACCCTCACTTCTGCTCTCACTCTACATCTTCAACTTATCCCTTTCTACCGGTTCATTCCCATCTTCTTTCAAACATTCAAATGTCACTCCAATACTCCTGGTAAAAAAAACCTCCCTTGACCCTAATTCTCCTGCAAACTACCACCCCATACCGCTGCTTCTAGTAACATCAAAACTCTTGGGAAAACTAGTTTAAAACCGCCTAACCCACTTCCGTCCCAAACACTCAACTGAAACTGCCCTCACCAAGGTTACTCACAATATTCTTTCTGCTAAAAGTAACGGTCACTACTTTATATTTATCTTACTTGACCTCCCAGCCCTTCTCCTACAGACTAAACTGCCTTGGTATTTGTGACACTGGTCTCTCTTGGATCCATTCATCTTTCTCACAGGTCCTTTTCTGTGTCATTTGCTGACAACAACTCCTTTCCAATGCCTCTGTCAGTTGAAGTACCTCAAGGCTCTGTCCTGGGTCCTCTACTCTTCTCCATTTATACTTATTTACTGGTTAAACTCCTCAACAGCTATGGCTTCAAATACCACCTCTATGCTGATGACACTTGGATCTACCTCTCCACCCCTGCTGTCTCTCCCTCTGTCCTTTCTCACATCAGCAGCTGCTTATCTGGCATTTCTTCCTGGATGGCCTCTCATCACCTAAAGATTAATTCATATGGGATTTACTATAAACAAGGCTTCATTGGGAGTCACATATCTAATATCATCTATTATTCATGAGAGTGTATTTTAGCTGTCCCTGGATTTTAATTACCTTACACCTTTTTTTTTTTTTTTTTACTTTAATAAAAGTTATGTTTTATTTTCTATTGCCCTTTATAGTTCACAGACTGAGTGCTATTGTGTATCACTGTTCTTTCTTTCCTTTACAAGTTGCTACTTTATTTTTTCTCTCTTATCCGTAAACATCCTCCTGTTTTTGTTTGGTGGATAAAAGCTTATTGTAATAAGGGTCCAGTTTCTGGAATCTGTTGAGTAATGCTTTTTTCCCTTTTTATACTCTCACAGTTGGGAATCTGTATACAGTTGACAGAAAGCACTCACTGGTATACGTTCATACTTTACAAACTGGAATCTTGCACATGCCAAGACTACAATTTTAAATGGAAACAAATGCTTAGTCTGTGACTGTTCCTACAATTGATCCAACAGCTAGTCACGAGTTTGGGATTTATCCATGTCAATGAAGTCTGTGCAATCTGCTATTGGCAAGATACGCCTAAAGATTTTTTATAATGCAAAATAAAATGAAAAAAGTACATATTTGTATTCTAGGTGCAGATAATATATTAATCTAAAGCACCTAATATAAAAAAAAAAAAATCAGGAAAAAAAGGATTTACTACTAATTTTTAGGTAGAATAACTCGAGTAACTAATGTCTCATATTTTTCTAGAAATCATATATTTTTTCTTTTATTTGGGTTTTGCTTTTCAAATATTGACAGACAATAATCACAACACGACTACTCCAAAATGTACCCTTAAATAGACATGAAACCCCACAATTTTCTTCATTCTCTTTATATATTTTGTTGAAAAGCATACCAAGGTAGGCTCAGGAGTAGCAATGCATTAGTGGGAGCCAGTTGCCGATTGTGGCTTTGCATACATGCCTTTTGTCATTGACTCACCTGGTGTGTGTGTGTGTATGTTTGTATGTATGTGTATATGTGTGTATATGTGTGTGTGTGTTTATGTGTGTATGTATATATATATATATATATATATATATATATGTGTATGTGTGTGTGTATATATACAGTATATATACAGTATGTGTGTGTGTGTGTGTGTGTGTGTATATATATATATATATATATATATATATATATATATACAGGGAGTGCAGAATTATTAGGCAAATGAGTATTTTGACCACATCATCCTCTTTATGCATGTTGTCTTACTCCAAGCTGTATGGGCTCGAAAGCCTACTATCAATTAAGCATATTAGGTGATGTGCATCTCTGTAATGAGAAGGGGTGTGGTCTAATGACATCAACACCCTATATCAGGTGTGCATAATTATTAGGCAACTTCCTTTCCTTTGGCAAAATGGGTCAAAAGAAGGACTTGACAGGCTCAGAAAAGTCAAACATAGTGAGATATCTTGCAGAGGGATGCAGCACTCTTAAAATTGCAAAGCTTCTGAAGCTTGATCATCGAACAATCAAGCGTTTCATTCAAAATAGTCAACAGGGTCGCAAGAAGCGTGTGGAAAAACCAAGGCGCAAAATAACTGCCCATGAACTGAGAAAAGTCAAGCGTGCAGCTGCCGAGATGCCACTTGCCACCAGTTTGGCCATATTTCAGAGCTGCAACATCACTGGAGTGCCCAAAAGCACAAGGTGTGCAATACTCAGAGACATGGCCAAGGTAAGAAAGGCTGAAAGACGACCACCACCAAGACACACAAGCTGAAACGTCAAGACTGGGCCAAGAAATATCTCAAGACTGATTTTTCTAAGGTTTTATGGACTGATGAAATGAGAGTGAGTCTTGATGGGCTAGATGGATGGGCCCGTGGCTGGATTGGTAAAGGGCAGAGTGTTCCAGTCCGACTCAGACGCCAGCAAGGTGGAGGTGGAGTACTGGTTTGGGCTGGTATCATCAAAGATGAGCTTGTGGGGCCTTTTCGGGTTGAGGATGGAGTCAAGCTCAACTCCCAGTCCTACTGCCAGTTTCTGGAAGACACCTTCTTCAAGCAGTGGTACAGGAAGAAGTCTGCATCCTTCAAGAAAAACATGATTTTCATGCAGGACAATGCTCCATCACACGCGTCCAAGTACTCCACAGCGTGGCTGGCAAGAAAAGGTATAAAAGAAGAAAATCTAATGACATGGCCTCCTTGTTCACCTGATCTGAACCCCATTGAGAACCTGTGGTCCATCATCAAATGTGAGATTTAAAAGGAGGGAAAACAGTACACCTCTCTGAACAGTGTCTGGGAGGCTGTGGTTGCTGCTGCACACAATGTTGATGGTGAACAGATCAAAACACTGACAGAATCCATGGATGGCAGGCTTTTGAGTGTCCTTGCAAAGAAAGGTGGCTATATTGGTCACTGATTTGTTTTTGTTTTGTTTTTGAATGTCAGAAATGTATATTTGTGAATGTTGAGATGTTATATTGGTTTCACTGGTAAAAATAAATAATTGAAATGGGTATATATTTGTTTTTTGTTAAGTTGCCTAATAATTATGCACAGTAATAGTCACCTGCACACACAGATATCCCCCTAAAATAGCTATAACTAAAAACAAACTAAAAACGACTTCCAAAACTATTCAGCTTTGATATTAATGAGTTTTTTGGGTTCATTGAGAACATGGTTGTTGTTCAATAATAAAATTAATCCTCAAAAATACAACTTTCCTAATAATTCTGCACTCCCTGTATATATATATATATAATGGTACCGGCACCCTCCAATTCAATAAAATCACTTTTTATTAAATCACATTAAAAAGATACAAATGGTATAACAGTCAGAGCACGCCTGACATGTTTCGGCTTAGTAGCCTTAATCATAGACGTCAAATATACCATATTGTTGCGAGTATAGGCCATACTTTTTTCCCCTGATGTAAGTCCTTAAATCAGGGGTGTGGCCTATATTCGGGATGTTGCCGTGAGTGGTCAGGGGCAGGGTTGGAGCTCTGTTCTCGTTACAGGGAGGATTTTTGGCACAAACACTGGGGATTCTGTCGGCTACAGCGGACAACCAAAGCTCCCACACACAACACTCCCAGACAGGATGGGCACTAGGGACGATCCCCTACGCAAAGTTGTAATTGGCCACCGTGCCACAGAAGCAGATGTCCGGCACAGTATATCCCCCCCAGCAACACCACAGCCCGCATCAATGTGCTCAGGATAGGAGTGGGAGGGGCTTTAGATGAGAGCAGGAGCTGCTGGGAGTTACCGGGATCGGCTGTGACACAGGAGGCAGCGTGACAGGATTGAGGTACACTAAAATTGATCTCAATAAAGTAATCTAACAGTACTGTTTTTGATTTGCTGGTACCTACTACTAATGTAACCCCTTTGAGAATACCAGTAAATCTCTATAGCACACAGGGAGGGATCCGTCTTATGTGTGTGTGCTAAGGGTGAGAAGGGTAAGTCATGATTGGGGATGTATGATAAGTGGTGAGGAGGGGGTTGTGTGAGAAAGAAGGGGGCTAAGAGGGTGAGGAGGGCTGAGGTGAGGCTTGTAGGTAGGTAGTTAATAGGGCGAGTAGTGGGCACTGTGTGAGGGAAGGAGGCTGAGTGGGTTAAGAGGAGGCAGTAATAGTTAAAATTTTAATTTCTTTAAAATGGCACCAAACTTTAAGGGTGTGGCTTATAATCAGTAGTGGATATAAATATATATATATATATATATATATATATATATATATATATATATATATATATATATATATATATAATGTGTATGTGTGTGGGCTATGTAGTAAAGCAGTCACAAAGGACTGTTGTACAACTGTAGAATGCTTAAACTGTATGCAAATTATTTAAATGCTGATACTCAATCAACAGCACAATAACAGTGTTATGCCTCATACGACTATGAGTGGTTAGTCCCCTCCTCACCGTGACCCAGCTCACCTGACGTTCCACTCGCCTGACTTCACTTCGGGCTTGTTCAGCAGGGAACCCAGTTTCAACCGAGCCTACTCACGGTATCCAAGGCTTCGTGATCCGTCTAGAGTACCTAGCCCGCTAAGCCTCGCATCGGTGTCCGGCGTCTTCCGGGAGCGTCACCACTGACGCGTTGGAGCGGTCATGTGAGGGGTATAGTCCAATGAGCGACTGGCAGTCCCAACAACTCGTCCGATCATCTGGCTGTAGAAGCAATTAGACTTGAAGAAGGGCGATCAGACAAGTAAGTAGAATAAAACTCCAATTTTATTTTCACAGGTTAAAAACGAACCTCAGAGCCAGTGGAACAAACGTTAAAGGTGATATGTGTCAGATTGGCTTACGCGTTTCGGCGTGAGCCGTAGTCATAGCCTGTTCAATCTGGCACACTGCACCTCATTTACAGGTTAAAAAACACAGTGATTGGTTAATTAGCCAAATAGGCAAAAATTTGCATAAACACACCTTTAAACTACGATAGTCAATATCAGTGCTTAGTAACTTGGCAACTAAGCCAAAGAAAACAACAATGATAAGCAAACATACTCACTTATAATATAAAATTAGAATCTATGTATGTATTGCAGCTACTACTCTAGGAACAATGTATGATGTAAAATACAGCAAAGCTCAATTAAAATGCATACAATTTTGCAATTGATATACGAAGCTGGTAAGTGAAAAAGTGAATGAGGATATAAATGAATGAAAGGAGTATATATATATGTGCATTCAGGGACCAACAAAAAGAAGGAATACAGAGATACCCTAATACATAAGTGTAATCTTAAGCCACAGCATAAGTGCATGAAAATCATACAATGACAATATAATATATTAACCATAGAAAGAACAGGTTGGACATTGATATGTGTATTATGAAACCACTGTTTCTGCATGTTATAAAAGTCATAAATTATATATTATATATTGACCAGTGTACTCCTCCCTATTGCCAGAAATTAATTAAATCAAATTCAGAGTTGAGCCCTAAGGGCAACCTCGTCTTAAGTCAGAAAATCCAAAACATTTCCTGACGCTCCAACCTTTTGATTGTGTCCCCACCTCTCCTTATTAGGGGTATTTTTTCAATAATATTCCAGGCGAAAGAATCGGTACTCTTATTGTGGTTATGCAGAAAATGTTGTACTAGTGGCGTTTTGGCTTTACCTATATGGATGGTTGAAAAGTGTTCTATAATGCGAGAATTCACATCCCTTGTGGATAGCCCCACGTACTACAGGGAACATAATGTACATGTAATAAAGTACACAACATAACTGCAGGTACAATTCAAACAACTGCGGATTTCAAAAGTTTCTCCTGTAACCATAGATTTAAACTGTTCACCTGTAAGTACATGTTCGCACGGTTTACACCTGGATTTACCACATTTAAACATACCTTTATGCTGTAACCAGGTAGAGGCTGATTGTTTGGGTTTAATTGCTTCTGATGGCGCTACTAAATTTCCTAGTGTCCTAGCTTTCTTATAGGCACACCTCATACCCTTGTCCACTACAGGGACCAAAAGGTCATCCGCAACCAACATCTTGAAGTGCTTCCGCACTATATTGCACACCTTGTTGTAGTGGGCACTATAACTCGTGATGAAGGTTACTCCATCAAAAGTCTGACAACATGGTATCCCTGTCCACTTTCTGAACATTCTGTCTAGCTCTCGCTATCACATGTTGCTTGTATCCTCAGTCTCTCAGTCTGGTACTGAATTCATTTGCTTCATTTTCATATTGACCCCTATCGGTGCAGTTTCTTTTCATGCGAATGAACTGCCCCTTTGCCACAGCATAGGGTACATGTGAGGGACTTTTAGCACTTAATAAACAGTTACCTGAGATGGGCTTGTAGGCCCAAAACGTAGCTGTTTGTTTTATCTTTTGTCTCTTCAATAAAGGATGTTATCCTAAAGAAAACGTGCTGGGAAACTTCTTTGCTGTATATCTTAGGGACTGCAGCAGGACCCCTTCTGTTCCCGTGTATTATCTGGATCAATGCTGGCTTTGTAGTGCTGTACCTACCTCTTGTCTTTTATATTTAAAAAAAAAAAAAAAAAAAACTTTCAAAAATACATGATAAAAAATAATCTAATTGGTGTTATATCACTCTTTCAGAAATACACTATGAACTTTTTTATATATATGTTAAACCGGATACTGCTGGAATTCCCATTATAATTGTTCTGGGGAAGCTTGTCTTAAACTCTTTCCGTGAAACCAATAGCGAATGTTTGTTTTACTAAACTGAGTAGTTCCAATGAATCACCAGCTATACACTGCTTGGAGGTGCAGTGTAAACACATTACTTAACTGTAAGATCTGAACTAAGGAAGTGAACCTTGGTAGCCTAGAGTGAGTGCTTTCCCCTAGAAAGGTCAAGGACATGCTAACGTTTATACCGTCCTTTATTGTAAGTTGTATGTGAACCAAGGAATTTATTTTTGCTTATAGTAAAAGGACATTAAAAAGTTTGAGATTGTGATATAAACTGTTTTAATTATGTGTAGTTAAAAAAACAAACGTAAAAAAACAACTTTCTTTCATTACTTATTTTCTCTAACGTCCTGTAATTTAAAGGGATAGTTTAGTCAAAATTAAACTTTCATGATTTAGATAGTGCATGCAATTTTGGGCAACATTCCAATTTACTTTTAGCCTCACATTTGCTTTGTTCTTTTGGTATTCTTTGTTGAAAGCTAAACCTAGGTAGGCTCATATATGCTAATTTCTAATAATTTCTTATCTCAGTGCAGTTTGACAGTTTTTCACAACTAGACGGCACTAGTTCATGTGTGCCATATAGATAACATTGTGCTCACTTCCGTGGAGTTATTTATGAGTCAGCATTGATTGGCTAAAATGCAAGCCTGTCAAAAGACTAAAATAAGGGGGCAGTCTGCAGAGGCTTCAATACAAGGTTATTACAGAGGTAAAAAGTATATTAATATAACTGTGTTTATGCAAAACTGGGGAATGGGTAATGAAAGGATTATCTATCATTTTATACAATAACAAATCCGTAGTAGACTGTCCCTTTAACTCTGAAAAATATTTTTCTCAATTACACTAAGTAAAAAGTTCTGCCATTTTAAAACTAAGGTTAATTAGGGCCAGAGCTATAACAGGCAATACAAGAGATTGCACAAACAGGTTTGTGTAGAAAACCTGTTAGAGAGTTACTTTATCCTATATTTCACACAGTCTTGTATGCACAGTCTTTTTATTGTCTGCTTTATATCTGTCCCTAATTAGCCTCAGCAGAAGAAATAAATAATAGCAGGTGATTGGTGGTAACACACATATTCCCCTTCTCATTGGCTCATCTCAGGGTAGTGTTTTTTGTTGTTCTGGTGCTGACTTTAACTGACATGTCTGAAGCCCTTGAGAATTGGATGCCCCTGAGAGATGCTGTGTCTATTCTTTTGGTGTTGAAACTTATATGGCAGCAAATTCTAGATAGACAATGTTAGGTGGATTGAATTACTAAACAGAGACTGTTTTGGTTAATTGTTCTGCCATCATTTTTATTAATCTTTTTATTATTATTTTTAATTCTCAAAAAATGAAAAGTAAGCCAGATGAAAACCTTAATGTAGGTTACAAAAATATTGACAATGAACTAAAGATTTATATTTACTTAAAGAATAACTGCCTCCAGCAAAGAAGACAATCAATTAATTGAGCTAGTCCTGTCTGTCTCTGAGAACATATTTCTGTTGGCTAATGTGCAAAGATTTTGCTTTATTAAAGTCAGCAGAAAATAAAATAATAGCTTTTGTTCATGTAAAGAATGTCATCCATTCCTTTTTTGGAAACCGCCTTGACAGACATTAAATGAATGGAAAAGATAGTGGAACTTGTAGCCTGCTCTTGTAGTGGTAAATGCTTATTTTTACAATATACTTATATAATATACTTATATACATAGACGCACACAGGGTTTGATAGATCCCTGGGACCAGTGTGCCAAGAAGATTGGCCCTGCTCCTTGGAGACGTGGGCCTGGGACTCACAGCCATACCTCTCCCCTAGGTGTGGTGCGTCTCCAAAATCAAACTTTTGTCCACCTCCACGTAGCACATCCCTACACTCTACCTGCTGTGGGAGATGTACGGTTGGAACCCCATAGCTGCCATCATTTGCTCTATTGATGTTACTGTCACTTGAGATCTCACTAATTCACTAAACCCGAGATGATTACTTTTCAGCTCATTTATAACTGTCCCTAATCTGCCTCATATAGGAAGAACAGGCGTTTTAACCAAGAATAACTTTGCACCCATTATTTTGTAGAAACAGAGGCCCAGATTACGAGTTTTGCATTAGAGGCTATGCGGTGCTAACGAGCAGTTTTGACTCACCGCTCACTTACCTACAGCATTGGTATTACGAGTTTTTACAAACCCATCATTAAAAGACAAGAAGTAAGCGTTGAGCAAAATTTTGCTCATTACCGCACTCCAAAACCAGCGCTGCTTAAGTCAGCGGTGAGCTGGTGTAACGTGCTCGTGCACGATTTCCCCATAGGAATCAACGGGGAGAGCTGGCTGAAAAAAAGTCTAACACCTGCAAAAAAGCAGCGTAAAACTCCTTAACGCAGCCCCATTGATTCCTATGGGGAAATAAAATTTATGTCTACACCTAACACCCTAACATGAACCCCGAGTCTAAACACACCTAATCTTACACTTATTAACCCCTAATCTGCCGCCCCCGGCATCGCCGACACCTAAATTATAATTATTAACCCCTAATCTGCCGCTCCGGACACCGCCACCACCTACATTTTACTTATGAACCACTAATCTGCTGCCCCCAACATCGCTGAACCGTACATTATATTTATTAACCCCTACTCTGCCGGGTTAATAATATTTAACTAGTGTTTGCGAGGCGGGAGTGCGGCGGTTTAGGGGTTAATATATTTATTATAATGGCGGCGATGTCCGGTTCAGCAGATTAGGGGTTAAATTTTTTTTTTAGTGTTTGCGATGTGGGAGGGCCTCGGTTTAGGGGTTAATAGGTAGTTTATGGGTGTTTGTGTACTTTTTAGCACTTTAGTTAAGAGTTTTATGCTACGGCTTTGTAGTGTAAAACACTTAACTACTGACTTTAATATGCGGTACCAGTCTTGACAGGAGAGGGTCTACCGCTCACTTTTTGGCATACTCGTAATACCGGCGCTATGCAAGTCCCATTGAAAAAAGAGGATACGCAATTTACGTAAGTGGATTTGCGGTATTTCCAAGTCTGGCCAAAAAAGTGAGCGGTACACCTGTACCTGCATGACTCGTAATACCAGCGAACATTAAAAAGCAGCGTTAGGACCGGATAACACTGCTTTTTAAGCCTAACGCAAAACTCGTAATCTAGCCGTAAAACTTTACACTTATTTTGTAATATGGAAACCACTAATAATTATAATTACTAATAATTATAATAATAATAAAGTGTTCAGTCTATGTTTAACCCTTTGATTGTCAGTAATTCTATGCTCTTCTGCAACCCCCCCCCCCCCAAAAAAAAAAAAAAAAGAAAAAAAAAAAAAAGAAAGAAAGAAACTCCTGGGTAACATATTTTTTCCCAGATTGTGCTTATGTAGTGTGTATTGGAGGGAGTGTTAAACTTTTCAAATTTTGAGTTCTAAAAAATGTCTCTCATTGGTGTCTGATTGAAAACCTAAACACTGACATCGATGTACACATTTTTTAACTTTTAAAAATCTATATAAAACACATACAGAAATACTGTCTCTTCCTCTCTCTTTGTGGGAATAATATATTCATGCAACATAGTAAATGAGGAAGAATGGGAATGAACTGCAGATATCTCACACCGCCAGCCAGTCTGAGATAGAGCTCTTGATTATTGACAAACATGTCTTGTGAAATCAGGCAATTGTCACATATCCGTAGCTCCCTGTTTAAACTATTTGATTGTTCGATTTATGGCTGATTTTTTTTTTCTCTCTCTAACCTTGTAATCAGAATTCATCTACAAAAACAACTCTCATGAGACCTGTATTATGTTGTCCAAGATTATCTGAAGGAAATGTAGGAAGATTATATCTACATGCAGAGAATCCCCATGTCCTTGACACAGACAGAAAGTCTGCCTTTTAGCTCTGCTGCTGTCTGTTTTCTATGGCAAAATCTACCATGGAAACCCCAGCTTTTATAAATAAACCCACACAGAAATTGTACGTACTAAATAACCCTTTCAATTCTGAACTTTGTATGTATGTGTTTGTGGGTATATGAATGCTAGTTCATAATGCCACCAAGTAAATTGATAATGGAATTAGATTAAAAAGTCTCTTAAAATTGAATGCTGTACCCTAATATTTTCTAATATTATCTCCCGTTTAGGGCCAGATTATGAGTGGCGCATGAGCAATATCTAGTTTATCACGGGTGTTTGTGCGCATTTGAGGTAGCACGCATATTACAAGTTGAAAGTGAATGTGCTCGCTCGAGGGCAATATTTAGTGCTCCTCGGGTTAGCTCGATCTCAGAGCTCTGATTAACTGTTATGCTTCAATAGAAAGTTGCACAAAAAACATTAAAAATACATGTAAAATACAGTTAAACTCATAATACTATGTAATTCCAAAAAATGGTACAAAAGTTATAAGGGCTCAAAGATATGAGGTGAGGTCTCAGGTGTTAGGGAAAAAGGACTGCAAAGGGCTTTAACATAGAGATACATACACATACATATCTAAATATCTGTGTGTGTGTGTATGTATATGTGTATGTATGTGTGTGTGTGTGTGTGTGTATATATATATATATATATATATATATATATATATATATATATATATATATATATGTAAATCGTTCGTGGGAAACGGCACTCGCCAGCTAATCATCCACCAGGTGCTCGGCAAAGTAAATACATATAGTAGAGAAGAACTGGATCCAACGGACGGCCTCCGTTGTTAGATGTGATCCAAGAACAGCCGGCACACAGGAAAATTTTTCAAACTCCGATTTATTCACAAAAAAGAGAAACCAAACGTTTCGGCTCTATCGTGAGCCTTTTTCAATGGTATACAGACCGGATGTATACCATTGAAAAAGGCTCACGATAGAGCCGAAACGTTTGGTTTCTCTTTTTTGTGAATAAATCGGAGTTTGAAAAATTTTCCTGTGTGCCGGCTGTTCTTGGATCACATCTAACAACGGAGGCCGTCCGTTGGATCCAGTTCTTCTCTACTATATATAAATCCAAAACACCAGAACTCGCCCACAGAGGAAAACTGCCTGGGTGCAAATTTGTAGAAGATATGCAGCCAAAAGAAAATGCACTCTCAGGACTTTCATAAACAAGTTACTTTTATTTCTGTAACGTTTTCGGAGGTCTTGCCTCCTTCATCAGCTTCATGATGCTGATGAAGGAGGCAAGACCTCCGAAAACGTTACAGAAATAAAAGTAACTTGTTTATGAAAGTCCTGAGAGTGCATTTTCTTTTGGCTATATATATATATATATATATATATATATATATATATATATATATATATATATATATATATATATATATGAGAAGAAACAGGGCGCAACCCCTCTAAGTGTAATACATTTGATACAACATAAAATTTATTCGATCAACTCACAAATGCACATTCACAAAATATGACCTCAAGCAATATGAGGTATGGTAACGGCACTGGGGAACAACAAAGGTCTCTCAGGGATTCAATAAGAGTTCCAGCAGATGACTGTGTCCGGGTATCCGGTGTTATGATGTATATCAACACTTGTGTTTAAATCACAGTACTCACGGATCCTTTCTGTGCCCTGGTCCTCCAAATGTCCCCACAAGCTGGATTCACAGCGTCACAAAGTTGCTTATTAAAACCAGTCAGTTAAAAGCAATTCATCCAACAAACTACCCTAAATCAGCTGTTACTCAAGTATAAAGCTGGCACCTTATGAGAGCTGTACCGGGTAGCGTGGTGACGTACGACCGGTGGGCGTGGCCTTACGCGTTTCGTAGGAATTCCCCCTACTTCGTCAGAAGCCTCTATATATATATATATATATATATATATATATATATATATATATGTGTGCAACCATTATGTACAAATATGTATTTAAGAATAAATAGAAAATATTCTGATATGTGAAGAACATTGGCATGTTAAATTTTTTACGTCGGGTTAGCACACTTTAGAAATTTGCAATCAGGTTTTTGCAACTTGTTGGGTGTTAGAATTTCATGTGAAATAAATGTGATAAAATTGTGAACAAAAAGTGATCATAAAATATACATAATGTGTGAAACCTAAATACTTATAAAAGTTCATATAAGGATATATGTGTTCTTTCCAAAATCTTCACGCTTCTATTTTTCTTTTGATCCTCATATGAAAAGAATGAAGAAATGCCACATAGCGTAACTCTGTAACCTTTTTTCAATGCAGAATGTGTATGTACAAATGATTACTCACATGGGATGGAGCTATAGCCAAGCTCAGGTTAGTGCGCACACCCAATGTTATACTGTTGGGTAAACAGTTGCTTGAACAGGATTTTGAATAAATAGATTTATTTAAAATACAAATATAAAAGGCGCCACAAGAGCTGCAAAGACCACCAAATACAATAGGATTGGCAATACAATCAAGTATTTGCTCAAATTGAGCTTTTACACAATACCAGAGACCGTGGTAAGGAGTGCAGAAATTTAACCACACAACCTCCCCCTTAAGAGTCCAGTATATGTTGCTCTCCTTACTGGTGTGCAGATTCTTGGAAGGACGCCAAAGAGCAATGTATCCGACGTACGTTTCGCTAAAAAGCTTTATCAAGGAATGGTGTGCGCATGTCTGAAAACCTTATTTGAATACTTCAGATTCATTAAACCGGATATCCGGTATTTAGTCCTCCATTTTGGAAGTGGTCATAATGTGTTGTTTATGGTCAATGATTAGACTTCCTTAGACTGAAGGTATTTCAAAAGAAAACTCTAAACAATATATATGTATCTGTTAAGGACAATATTGGTTTACGCAAATATTCACTTAAAAGCGTCCTACACCTAATTTGTTAAAATAATATTTGCTAACGTGTCTAATATGTAACATATTAGTTAACACTAACAGAAGCACAGACTTCAGTCCTAAATAGGGGCTTAAACTTTGCCCCCAGTTATAGGATCAATAAATTCGATACATACATAGGAGTGCAAAAATGTATACGTAACTTGTGCATTAAAAAGTATTTTTTGAACAGTCCAATTGTAAAAAATAGTATCCCGGAATCTAACAAATACAGACATACAGAAGTGAAAAACACATCTGTATTTAATCCCACTCAATACAAATCAGCCCCAATGGAAACTTTCCTGGAATTAGTTCATAGGGACATTAAACACCTTAAAACTAATTATACATCCAATTTGACTAAGGAGGAACAGGTAGCACTAAAAGAATTACAAGATAATAATGAGATAGTGGTGAAGCCGGCCGATAAGGGCGGAGGCACAGTTATAATGGACAGAAATAAATATAATGAAGAATGCCTTAGACAGTTGAACGATACAAGTACATATAAAAAATTAGATTCAAATCCTACATTTACCTTCAAAAAAAGAATTGAAAAATATCTGAATGAAGGGTTAAAAGAAAGTATTCTAAATAAGAAGGAATATCAATACATATATAATAAATTCCCCAAGACTGCCAATTTCTATGTACTCCCCAAGATCCATAAAGATCTAAAAAACCCTCCAGGGAGACCTATTGTGTCTGGGGTCAATTCACACACTAGCAATCTGTCAGCTTATATAGATACATTCTTGCAAACATATGTCAAAAATACCAAATCGTATTTAAAAGACACGATCAGCATATTGAATGATTTGGAAAACATCAAATGGAATAAAGACTGGCTACTAGTAACTGGAGATGTAACATCTCTTTATACCATTATAGATAAGGAGCTGGGTATCACTTCAGTGCAAAATATTTTAAAAGAAGACACTACCCTTGACCCTAAACAATTACAGTTTATTTTAGATGGGATTAGGATCATACTTGAGACCAACTATTTTTGGTTTAATAAAGACTATTATCTTCAGATAAGTGGAACGGCGATGGGCACCAGATTTGCGCCCAGTTATGCCAATCTTTATATGGCTAATTGGGAAAATCTCCACATCTACAATTCCCCCTGGGCGCAATATCTGGTGTCCTATCGTCTTTACATAGACGACCTGTTCCTGATTTGGTCAGGAACTGAGTGTCAATTAGACGAATTTAAAAAATATCTGGTAAATAATGAGTTTAATATAGCACTAACATGGACCCATAGTAGTACTAGGGTAGAATTTCTCGATTTAGAAATTTATATAGAAAATAATATGCTAAAAACAAAAAACTTTTTCAAGAGTATTGATGTGAACAACTATATTAGTCTTAATAGCTGTCACCAAAAACATTAGTTAAAAAATATACCAAAGGGGCAATTTGTTAGTCTTAGACGCAATTGTAGGGATGAGGCTGTTTTCCAAACCCAAGCTAAAATACTAAAAGATAGATTCAGAGAAAAAAACTATCCTAATGCCTTCTTAGAAGAAAAAATAGAGGAAGTTGCGAAACTAGATAGGAATGAGTTATTGCAGTACAAACATAAAAGTAAGGGGATACCGATAATGGATAATAACAAAACAGCAAGTAGACTTATTCTACAACACAGCACTCAAAGTAACGAAGTTAGAGAGATTATACAGAAACACTGGGGTATTCTATTTAGAGACCCAAGTTTAACAGAAGTCATAGAAGACAGACCAAATATAATTTTTAGAAAGGTACCCAACTTAAAACTACAACTCTCACACAAAATAACAAAGGTAGAAAAAATGAGTTTAAATAACTGGTTATCCTCTCCCCAAGCGGGATTTAGAAGGTGCCAGTTTTGCAACGCCTGCAAAAGAATGAGAAAGGGACCCAGAATATGCAATACATTCCATTCTGCTGATGGCAATAAAACCTATGATATTAACCAGTTCATCACATGTAACAGCAAGAACGTAATATATTTGTTACGTTGTACGTGCAATTTAATTTACATAGGCCGCACTTCTAGGCTTCTCAAAACTAGACTAAATGAGCATATCTATAATATAGAAAAAGGTTTTCAAAAACATTCATTATCGGCACACTTTGACAGAAAACATAATAGGAGAATAGAAGATCTTGATTTTCTTGGTATTAGGAAGATAGAACATAGTTGGAGAGGAGGTGATGTACAGAATCAATTGGGTCGTCTTGAGATGAAATGGATCCATATTATGGACAGTTTCATACCGAACGGCCTTAATAAGGATTTTGAGTTACATCATTTCTTATAAATATACGATTCACTTTCCATCCCTGAGAAATCCTCTTACTAACTAAGAATACCCTTATTTATTTTGAGACAGACTTGTAATAATTAAAAAATATAAAGAATTAGTGATATCAAGATGAATATCTGTGTCTGATATTATAATCTATAATCTTCATTTACGCTTAAAAATGTCATCAAATAATATTATGTGTAGTAGATTATTTATATATATATATTGTGAATCTAAGTTTTTGATGATATCATAAAAAAACAGGACCTTATTTTGATGAATATAAGCATGCATAAACTTGTTATAGATAAGGAATATTAGAATATCAGTGAGGGATAAGAATGATCTTAACTAACTTGTTACATAGTAAATCGCAAATGTTATTAACTAATATGTTACATATTAGACACGTTGGCAAATATTGTTTTAACAAATTAGGTGTAGGACGCTTTTAAGTGAATATTTGCGTAAACCAATATTGTCCTTAACAGATACATATATATTGTTTAGAGTTTTCTTTTGAAATACCTTCAGTCTAAGCAAGTCTAATCATTGACCATAAACAACACATTATGACCACTTCCAAAATGGAGGACTAAATACCAGATATCCGGTTTAATGAATCTGAAGTATTCAAATAAGGTTTTCTGACATGCGCACACCATTCCTTGATAAAGCTTTTTAGAGAAACGTACGTCGGATACATTGCTCTTTGGCGTCCTTCCAAGAATCTGCACACCAGTAAGGAGAGCAACATATACTGGACTCTTAAGGGGGAGGTTGTGTGGTTAAATTTCTGCACTCCTTACCACGGTCTCTGGTATTGTGTATAAGCTCAATTTGAGCAAATACTTGATTGTATTGCCAATCCTATTGTATTTGGTGGTCTTTGCAGCTCTTGTGGCGCCTTTTATATTTGTATTTTAAATAAATCTTTTTATTCAAAATCCTGTTCAAGCAACTGTTTACCCAACAGTATAACATTGGGTGTGCGCACTAACCTGAGCTTGGCTATAGCTCCATCCCATGTGAGTAATCATTTGTACATACACATTCTGCATTGAAAAAAGGTTACAGAGTTACGCTATGTGGCATTTCTTCTTTCTTTTCATATGAGGATCAAAAGAAAAATAGAAGCGTGAAGATTTTGGAAAGAACACATATATCCTTATATGAACTTTTATAAGTATTTAGGTTTCACACATTATGTATATTTTATGATCACTTTTTGTTCACAATTTTATCACATTTATTTCACATTTTTGCGTTTTTGTGATATTATGGTATTTATCATTTTCTGTTAGAATTTCATGCTATATTCAAATCTATGGGAGAATACATTAACGCGCTTGTGATATCGTAACTTTGATTTTTTTGTGTTTGTCTGGTTAGTGCGCAAGCGATAACTTTTTACTTTCAACTTGTAATACGAGTGCAACCCGATGTGTGCAAAAGCTAACTTCTAACACAGTTAACACTCGAGCTGAAGCGTTAAATAATGCTCCACTTGTAATCTGGCCTTTGGTCATTACAAACGAACATGTAGAATTTTAGAATCTCCCCTTTAGGCCAGGTTCATTTTGTTAAAATACTTTTTTTATTAAGTAATTGTGCCCACAACCAACTGCACTACTATGCCCCCACTTAAATGTAAATTACATTCATGGACAAAAGTCATTTTCATTGATTATTTTTAGAATACTTGTGCTCTTTAACTGATAATGGGCTAGATGACGAGTGGAGCAGCAATTATCGATCCCGCTTGCACGCTAACAGCGATCGACTTCTGCTCTTTGCGTGAGTCAGCGTGCCTGTTACAAGTTAAAAGTAAATATTTTTTGCTTGAGCACTAACCTGACTTATGCAAACAGCAGATTAGTATATCGTGATCGCTTTAACCTACTCACCCATTGATTTCAATGGAGAGGGAAAAGTTGGAAAAACCTAATACCCATACTCACGCACTAACACAAATCGCCATCACAAAGTCCCCGCTACGCTTTTAACCCCCAAACCACCAATTTGTTTGCTATTTTTTTAAATGGTAGTTTTTTTTTTAATTTTTGGTAATTTTAGGCTTTTTGTTTTTTTAAGTAATGTTGTTTTTTTTTTTTAAAAGGTAAGGTTCAATTTTTTTTTTTTTACTTTTTCAGGTAAGTTGTGTTTTTTTTGTGTGTGTGTTGTTTTTTTTTTGGTAATGGTAAGGTTAGTCTGTTTTGAGGTAATTTAGGAGGTGTTAGGGGATTAAGATGTTAGGGGTTAATAGTGTAGAAGGTTACTTTGTGATGTGAGGGTGTGGCGGTTTAGAGGTTAATAGTGTAGTTTAGTACAACTGTTTTCCTCCAGACAAACTCTTTATGTGACCTTTAAAGGGATACTAAACCCTTTTTTTAATGATTCAGATAGAGCATATTTTAAGCAACTTTCTAATTTGCTCCTATTAATTTTTCTTTGTTCTCTTGCTATCTTTATTTAAAAAGCAGGAATGTAAAGCTTAGGAGCCGGCCCATTTTTGGTTCAGAACCTGGGTTATGCTTGCGTATTGGTTTGCTAAATGTAGCTACCAATAAGCAAGCGCTATCCAGGGTTCTGAACTTAAAATGGGCTGGATCCAAAGCTTTACATTCCTGCTTTTTAAATAAAGATAGCAAGAGAACAAAGAAAACGTGATAATAGGAGTAAATTAGAAAGTTGCTTAAAATCGAATGCTCTGTCTGAATCATTAAAGAAAACATTTGGGTTTAGTATCCTTTTAAGGTTGCATAAAAAGTTTGAGCGGTAAATGCAATTGCATTTTGAGTGATCACATTTACTTTCAACTTGTAATAAGAGTGCACATTACTGTTTAACGCTGCCCATAGAAAATGTGGTGAGTGTAAATTACAGCTAGTTTGCGCAAACAAAATTGCGGTAATTTAAACAGCGCGCCACTTGTAATACGGATTTAAACGTAAAGAACACAATCCTTGCGTTAAAAATAGCCCTCCACTCGTAATTTAGCCCAATATGGGTAATATACGCTAAATTAAAAACACTGTTTAGTGTCCATTCAGTCTTCAATTACACATGCTTATGATTATAGACTTTGCCAGCAATTGTCAGAGAAAAAAATGATCAGGTTTCCAATGGCTGTAAATTATGTGATGTGGAACTGGGTTTCAAATGATATCTTAATAGTTTACATGTGGGTAAAATACAACATTGAGCTTTTTAGGAATCGTAACACTGTGCTTTAAATTCACAATTGCTCTGGATTTTTACACTGTCAGGAACAGCTCATTCATGATTTAGGAAGTACAATGCCTGCAGCCCACGTCTGCAAAAGCCATTGCCGGTACGATCTGTAGAAGTTTAAGTGCTTCTCAAGTTACTAGAGTCTCTTTGAAAATGTGTATTGATTGGCAGGACAAAAAATTCAACAACCCCCTGTACCCAGAGCTACTTATGTGTACCACAATTTTGTTGAGGTTGAGAAATCTGTCTTACAATTGAGGCAGCAGCAGTGGCTGGGAAAGATTATTTTTTTTTACTCTTTATTTATATATTTTAATTTGAAAGTTAGATTTTAGAACATTTTTGCTACTGGGGTTTGTTAATAGGACATTAAACACATCTTGCTTTTGAGTAAAAAGTGATTGTCCTATGCGCCCAATTTGTGAGACCAGAAAGCAAAAGGCATATGAGAAAATGAAGCTGTATGATTTTTGGTTAAAGGGACAGTCTAGTCAAAAATAAACTTTCATGATTCAGATAGGGCATGTCATTTTAAACAGCTTTTTAATTTACTTTTATCAACAATTTTGCTTTGTTCTCTTGGTATTCTTAGTTGAAAGCTAAATCTAGGTCGGCTAATATACTAATTTCTTAGTCCTTGAAGGCCACCTCTTATCTGAATGCATTTTGACAGTTTTTCACAACTAGAGGGTGTTAGTTCATGTGTGCTATATAGGAAACATTGTGCTCACACACGTTGTTACCTAGGAGTCAACATTGATTGGCTAAAATGTAAGTCTGTCAAAAGAACTGAAATAAGGGGGCAGTCTGCAGAGGCTTAGATACCAGGTAATTACAGGGATACTATCTAATTTTTTAAACAATAAACATTCTGGTGTAGACTGTCCCTTAAAGGGACACTGAACCCAATTTTTTTTTGTGTGATTCAGATAGAGCATGACATTTTAAGCAACTTTCTAATTTACTCCTATGATCAAATTTTCTTAATTCTCTTGGTATCTTTATTTGAAATGCAAAAATGTAAGTTTAGATGCCGGCCCATTTTTGATGAACAACCTGGGTTGTTCTTGCTGATTGGTGGATAAATTCATCCACCAATAAAAAAGTGCTGTCCAGAGGTCTGAACCAAAAAAGCTTAGATGCCTTCTTTTTCAAATAAAGATAGCAAGAAAACGAAGAAAAATTGATAATAGGAGTAAATTAGAAAGTTTCTTAAAATTGCATGCTCTATCTGAATCACAAAATAAAAAGTTGGGTTCAGTGTCCCTTTAAACATGATGCTGCAACTGTAGTCCTTCCTCCGATTTTCTATTAACAAACTTGCAACTAAGCATAATGTAAACTTATGAACCCTAAAATTTCAATAAACGTAAACACACATTTATGCCAATGCTTTGCAAGATTTAATTTTGTAGTTTCTGGGATTAGCCACAAGCACTTGTTTGGTCACAGTTTCTTAGCATAGCTTTAGGTAAAGGCTTTGTTTGTTTGGTTTGTGAATGGTTAATAGAAACAGATAAGATAAGAACCAAAAAGGCCCATCAAGTCTACCCATATTACATGTTACTTTTTTCTTAGGATTGCCTTATGCATGTCCCAGGCATTTTTTAATTCCTTTACAGTCAATGAAGCCTATTTATTAAGCCGTCAACCGCAAATACGCTGGAATTCCGCAGCGTAATTGTGGAGAGCTTGATTCGCCTTAGTTATCAAAGCCTACAGACCGGCAAAAGTAGAAATTTGTGACGTAGCATACGATCCGCCGGTCTCAGTCCGACACAGATCGATACGTCACTACAGATGTTCCGAATGCAAATTCGGCACTGACTACTTTTGATAGTTAACAAAAATCTAACAGGTACGCTCGCCACTATTCCGGCCCAGTGTACCTGCTTTTCAATCCGTCGCCCTGGAGGCGGCGGATGCCATAGGAATCAATGGGAGTCTGAAAGCAGCGAAAGCTTATGTTCGCTGCTTCCCGATATCCCATTGATTCCTATGAGAGAATAAAAGTTATGTTTACACCTAACACCCTAACATGTACCCCGAGTCTAAACACCCCTAATCTGCCGCCCCCTACACCGCCGCCACCTACATTATACTTATTAACCCCTAATCTGCTGCCCCTACACCGACGCCACCTACATTATACTTATTAACTCCTAATCTGCCGCTCCCGGACCCCACCACAACTAAATAAATGTATTAACCCCTAAACCCCTGGCCTCCCACATCACTAGCACTTACTACAGCTATTAACCCCTAAACCGCCAGCCCCCCACATCACCATAAACTTTATATTAAATATTAACTCATCCCTATCTTATAATTAATTTAAACTTACCTTTAGATTTAAATTAAACTATATTAAACTAATAATTAACCTACCCTAACTGTTATACTAAAATTACATTAAACTATATTAAACTAATAATTAATCTACCCGAACTATTAGACTAAGATTACATTAAACTATATTAAATTAATAATTAATCTACCCTAACTTTTATACTAAAATTATATTAAAGGGACAGTCTACACCAGAATTTTTATTGTTTTAAAAGATAGATAATCCCTTTATTACCCATTCCCCAGTTTTGCATAACCAACACAGTTATATTAATATACTTTTAACCTCTGTGATTATCTTGTATCTAAGCCTCTGCAAACTGCCCCTTTATTTCAGTTCTTTTGACAGACTTGCAGTTTAGCCAATCAGTGCCTGCTCCCAGATAACTTCACGTGCACGAGCACAGTGTTATCTATATGAAATACATGAACTAACACCCTCTAGTGGTGAAAAACTGTTAAAATGCATTCTGAAAAGAGGTGGCCTTCAAGGTCTAAGAAATTAGCATATTAACTTACTAGGTTAAGCTTTCAACTAAGAATACCAAGAGAACAAAGCAAAATTGGTGATAAAAGTAAATGGGAAACTTGTTTAAAATGACATGCTCTATCTGAATCATGAAAGTTTATTTTGGCCTAGACTGTCCCTTTAAACTACAAATTAAATTAACTATATTATACATTTAAACACTTAACCCTACTCAAATAATTTAAATCTACAATAAAAAATTACTAAGTTGCAAAAAACTAACAACTAAGTAACAAAAAATAACAAACACTAAGTTACACAAAAAAATAAACACTAAGTTACAAAAAATAAAAAAGAAATTATCAAAGATTTAAACTAATTACACCTAATCTAAGTGCCCTATGAAAATACCCCCCCAAATAAACCTACCCTAACCTACAATAAACTACAAATAGCCCTTAAAAGGGCCTTTTGCGGGGCATTGCCCCAAATAAATCGGCTCTTTTATCTGTAAATAAAAAATACAAACAACCCCCCAACAGTAAAACCCACCACCCACACAACCAAACCCCCAAATAAAAACCTAAGCTCCCCATTGCCCTGAAAAAGGCATTGGTATGGGCATTGCCCTTAAAAGGGCATTTAGCTCTATTGCAGCCCAAACCCTAATCTAAAACTAAAACCCACCCAATAAACCCTTAAAAAATCCTAACACTAACCCCTGAAAATTCACTTACAGTTTTGAAGATCCGACATCCATCCTCCAAGAAGCCGGCAGAAGTCTTCATCCAAGCGGCCGAAGTCTTCCTCCAAGCCAGCAGAAGTCTTCACCCAGACGGCATCTTCTATTTTCATCCATCCGGCGCGGAGCGGCTCCATCTTCAAGACATCCGACGTTGAGCATCCTCTTCGTTCGACGTCTTCTTCCGGAATGAAGGTTCCTTTAAATGACGTCATCCAAGATGGCGTCCCTTAGATTCCGATTGGCTGATAGAATTCTATTAGCCAATCGGAATTAAGGTTGAAAAAATCCTATTGGCTGTTGCAATCAGCCAATTGGATCAGCCAATAGGATGAAAGCTCAATCCTATTGGCTGATTGGATCAGCCAATAGGAGTTTTTCAACCTTAATTCCGATTGGCTGAAAGAATTCTAAGGGACGCCATCTTGCATGACGTAATTTAAAGGAACCTTCATTCCGGAAGAAGACATTGAACGAAGAGGATGCTTCGCGTCTGATGTCTTGAAGATGGAGCCGCTCCGCGCCGGATGGATGAAGATGGAAGATGCCGTCTGGGTGAAGACTTCTGCGGGCTTGGAGGAAGACTTCGGTCGCTTGGATGAAGACTTCTGTCAGCTTCTTGGAGGATGGATGTCGGATCTTCAAAACTGTAAGTCGATCTTCAGGGGTTAGTGTTAGGATTTATTGGGTGGGTTTTAGTTTTAGATTAGGGTTTGGGCTGCAATATAGCTAAATGCCCTTTTAAGGGCAATGCCCATACAAATGCCCTTTTCAGGGCAATGGGGAGCTTAGGTTTTTTTAGATTAGGTTTTTATTTGGTGGGTAAAAGAGCTGATTTCTTTGGGGCAATTCCCCACAAAAGGCCCTTTTAAGGGCTATTTGTAGTTTATTGTAGGTTAGGTTTTGTTTTTTTTTTGGGGGGGGGGCTTTTTTATTTTCATTGGGTCCTTAGATTAGGAGTAATTAGTTTAAATCTTTGATAATTTCTTTTTTATTTTTTGTAACTTAGTGTTTATTTTTTTGTGTAGATTTAAATTATTTGAGTAGGGTTAGGTGTTTAAATATATAATATAGTTAATTTAATTTGTAGCTTAATGTAATTTAGTATAATAGTTAGGGTAGATTAATAGTTTAATATAGTTTAAAGTAATTTTAGTATAATACTTAGGGTAGGTTAATTATTAGTTTAATATAGTTTAATTTAAATCTAAAGATAAGTTTAAATTTATTATAAGATAGGGATGAGTTAATATTTAATGTACAGTTAGCGGGTTGTTAGGTTTAGGGGTTAATAGGTTAATTTAGTTTATGGCGATGTGGGGGGCTGGCGGTTTAGGGGTTAATAACTTTATTTAGTTGTGGTGGGCTCCGTGAGCAGCAGATTAGGGGTTAATAACATAATGTAGGTGGCGGCAGTGTAGGGGTGGCAGATTAGGGGTTAATAACATAATGTAGGTGTGGCAGTGTAGGGGGCGGCAGATTAGGGGTTAATAACATGATGTAGGTGGCGGCGGGCTCCGATAGCAGCGGGATAGGAGTTAAGAACTTTATTAGAGCGGAGGTGGGCTCCCGGAGCGGCGGGATAGGGGTTAAACATTTTAGTATAGTGGCGGTGTTTAGTGACATGGTATAAATAAAGCTGTGAAAAAGCCGAATAGCAGCGAGATCGATGACTGTTAGTTAACAACAGTCCGCTGCTCAATGCCCCGTACTTTGTGCGCGGCTTTTTGACAGTTTTTTTTTTGTTGAATATGGAGAACGTATTCAGGTCCGCGGCAGCGATGTTAGGCGCGCTTAATGGTTCCGTCGAATGCAGCACAGTTGACGGCTTGATAAGTAGTAAGTGCGCTAGAAAAGCTAAAGGTATCAAATATAATCTGACTCCTTCTTAGTTATCATTTAATTTAGAATTTAATTTTCTTTCATGTAATTAGCAAGAGTCCATGAGCTAGTGACGTATGGGATATACATTCCTACCAGGAGGGGCAAAGTTTCCCAAACCTCAAAATGCCTATAAATACACCCCTCACCACACCCACAAATCAGTTTTACAAACGTTGCCTCCTATGGAGGTGGTGAAGTAAGTTTGTGCTAGATTCTACGTTGATATGCGCTCCGCAGCAGTTTGGAGCCCGGTTTTCCTCTCAGCGTGCAGTGAATGTCAGAGGGATGTGAGGAGAGTATTGCCTATTTGAATGCAGTGATCTCCTTCTACGGGGTCTATTTCATAGGTTCTCTGTTATCGGTCGTAGAGATTCATCTCTTACCTCCCTTTTCAGATCGACGATATACTCTTATATATACCATTTCCTCTACTGATTCTCGTTTCAGTACTGGTTTGGCTTTCTACTACATGTAGATGAGTGTCCTGGGGTAAGTAAGTCTTATTTTCTGTGACACTCTAAGCTATGGTTGGGCACTTTTTATATAAAGTTCTAAATATATGTATTCAAACATTTATTTGCCTTGACTCAGGATGTTCAACATTTCTTATTTCAGACAGTCGGTTTCATATTTGGGATAATGCATATGAATAATTCATTTTTTTCTTACCTTAAAAATTTGACTTTCCCTGTGGGCTGTTAGGCTCGCGGGGGCTGAAAATGCTTCATTTTATTGCGTCATTCTTGGCGCAGACTTTTTTGGCGCAAAAATTATTTTCTGTTTCCGGCGTCATACGTGTCGCCGGAAGTTGCGTCATTTTTGACGTTCTTTTGCGCCAAAAGTGTCGGCGTTCCGGATGGGGCGTCACTTTTGTCTCCACATTATTTAAGTCTCTTTGATTTTTTGCTTCTGGTTGCTAGAAGCTTATTCACTGGCATTTTTTTCCCATTCCTGAAACTTTCATTTAAGGAATTTGATCAATTTTGCTTTATATGTTGTTTTTTCTATTACATATTGCAAGATGTCCCACGTTGAAGCTGAGTCAGAAGATACTTCTGGAATATCCCTGCCTGGGGCTGGAGCTACCAAAGCTAAGTGTATCTACTGTAAACTTATGGTATCTGTTCCTCCAGCTGTTGTTTGTACTGTTTTGTCATGACAAACTGTTTATGCAGATAATATTTCCTTTAAGTACTGTTACATTACCTGTTGCTGTTCTGTCAACATCTAATACTCAGAGTGTTCCTGATAACATAAGAGATTTTGTTTTTAAATCCATTAAGAAGGCTATGTCTGTTATTCCTCCTTCTAGTAAATGTAAAAAGTCTTTTAAAACTCATTTTTCAGATGAATTTTTAAATGAACATCATCATTCTGATTCTGATAATGGTTTTTCTGGTTCAGAGGATTCTGTCTCAGAGGTTGATGCTGATAAATCTTCATATTTATTTAAAATGAAATTTATTCGTTCTTTACTTAAAGAAGTCCTAATTGCATTAGAAATTGAGGATTCTGGTCCTCTTGATACTAAATCTAAACGTTTAGATAAGGTTTTTAAATCTCCTGTAGTTATTCCAGAAGTTTTTCCTGTCCCTAGTGCTATTTCTGAAGTAATTTCCAGGGAATGGAATAATTTGGGTAATTCATTTACTCCTTCTAAACGTTTTAAGCAATTATATCCTGTGCCATCTGACAGATTAGAGTTTTGGGACAAAATCCCTAAAGTTGATGGGGCTGTCTCTACTCTTGTTAAGCGTACTATTCCTACGGCAGATGGTACTTCCTAAGGATCCTTTAGATAGGAAAATTGAATCCTTTCTAAGAAAAGCTTACTTGTGTTCAGGTAATCTTCTTAGACCTGCTATATCTTTAGCGGATGTTGCTGCAGCTTCATCTTTTGGTTAGAAGCTTTAGCGCAACAAGTAACAGATCATAATTCTCATAGCATTTTTTATTCTTCAACATGCTAATAATTTTATTTGTAATGCCATCTTTGATATCATTAGAGTTGATGTCAGGTATATGTCTCTAGCTATTTTAGCTAGAAGAGCTTTATGGCTTAAGACTTGGAATGCTGTTATGTCTTCTAAGTCTACTCTGCTTTCCCTTTCTTTCCAGGGTAATGATCGTTTTCGTTCCTTTTGTCACAACAAGGAACAAAAACCTGATCCTTCATCCTCGGGAGCGGTATCAGTTTGGAAACCATCTCCAGTCTGGAATAAATCCAAGCCTTTTAGAAATTCAAAGCCAGCTCCTAAGTCCACATGAAGGTGCGGCCCTCATTCCAGCTCAGCTGGTAGGGGGTAGATTACGTTTTTTCTAAGAAATTTGCATCAATTCCGTTCACAATCTTTGGATTCAGAACATTGTTTCAGAAGGGTACAGAATTGGCTTCAAGATAAGGCCTCCTGCAAAGAGATTTTTTCTTTCCCGTGTCCCAGTAAACCCAGCGAAGGCTCAAGCATTTCTGAAATGTGTTTCAGATCTAGAGTTGACTGGAGTAATTTTGCCAGTTCCAGTTCTGGAACAGGGACTGGGGTTTTATTCAAATCTCTTCATTGTATAAAAGAAGGAAAATTCCTTCAGACCAGTTCTGGATCTAAAAATATTGAATCGTTATGTAAGGATACCAACAATCAAAATGGTAACTGTAAGGACTATACTGCCTTTTGTTCAACAAGGGCATTATATGTCTACTATAGATTTACAGGATGCATATCTGCATATTCCGATTCATCCAGATCACTATCAGTTTCTGAGATTCTCTTTCCTAGACAAGCATTACCAGTTTGTGTCTCTGCCATTTGGCCTAGCTACAGCTCCAAGAATTTTTTACGAAGGTTCTCGGTGCCCTTCTGTCTGTAATCAGAGAACAGGGTATTGTGGTATTCCTTATTTGGACGATATCTTGGTACTTGCTCAGTCTTCATATTTAGCAGAATCTCATTCGAATCGACTTGTGTTGTTTCTTCAACATCATGGTTGGAGGATCAATTTACCAAAAAGTTCATTGATTCCTCAGACTTAGGTAACCTTTTTAGGTTTTCAGATAGATTCAGTATCCATGACTCTATCTTTGATAGACATGAGACATCTAAAGTTGATATCAGCTTGTCGAAACCTTCAGTCACAATCTTTCCCTTCGGTAGCCTTATGCATGGAAATTCTAGGTCTTATGACTGCGGCATCGGACGCGATCCCCTTTGCTCGTTTTCACATGCGGCCTCTTCAGCTCTGTATGCTGAACCTGTGGTGCAGGGATTACACAAAGATGTCTCAATTAATATCTTTAAGACCGATTGTACGACACTCTCTGACGTGGTGGACAGATCACCATCGTTTAGTTCAGGGGGCTTCTTTTGTTCTTCTGACCTGGACTGTAGTTTCAACAGATGCAAGTCCTACAGGTTGGGGAGCTGTGTGGGGGTCTCTGACAGCACAAGGGGTTTGGGAATCTCAGGAGGTGAGATTACCGATCAATATTTTGGAACTCCGTGCAATTTTCAGAGCTCTTCAGTCTTGGCCTCTTCTGAAGAGAGAATCGTTCATTTGTTTTCAGACAGACAATGTCACATCTGTGGCATACATCAATCATCAAGGAGGGACTCACAGTCCTCTGGCTATGAAAGAAGTATCTCGAACTCTGGTTTGGGCGGAATCCAGCTCCTGTCTAATCTCAGCGGTTCATATTCCAGGAATAGACAATTGGGAAGCGGATTATCTCAGTCGCCAAACGTTGCATCCGGGCGAATGGTCTCTTCACCCAGAGGTATTTCTTCAGATTGTTCAAAGGTGGGGCTTCCAGAAATAGATCTGATGGCTTCTCATCTAAACAAGAAACTTCCCAGGTATCGGTCCAGATCCCGGGATCCTCAGGCGGAGGCAGTGGTTGCATTATCACTTCCTTGGAAGTATCATCCTGCCTATATCTTTCTGCCTCTAGTTCTTCTTCCAAGAGTAATCTCCAAGATTCTGAAGGCATGCTCGTTTGTTCTGCTGGTAGCTCCAGCATGGCCTCACAGGTTTTGGTATGCAGATCTTGTCCGGATGGCCTCTTGCCAACCGTGGACTCTTCCGTTAAGACCAGACCTTCTGTCGCAAGGTCCTTTTTTCCATTAGGATCTCAAATCCTTAAATTTAAAGGTATGGAGATTGAACGCTTGATTCTCAGTCAAAGAGGTTTCTCTGACTTTGTGATTAATACTATGTTACAGGCTCGTAAATCTGTATCTAGAGAGATATATTATAGAGTCTGGAAGACTTATATTTCTTGGTGTCTTTCTCATCATTTTTCCTGCCATTCTTTTAGAATTCCGAGAATTTTACAGTTTCTTCAGGATGGTTTAGATAAAGGTTTGTCCGCAAGTTCCTTGAAGGTCAAATCTCTGCTCTTTCTGTTCTTTTTCACAGAAAGATTGCTAATCTTCCTGATATTCATTGTTTTGTACAAGCCTTGGTTCGTATAAAACCTGTCATTAAGTCAATTTCTCCTCCTTGGAGTTTGAATTTGGTTCTGGGGGCTCTTCAAGCTCCTCCGTTTGAACCTATGCATTCATTGGACATTAAATTACTTTCTTGGAAAGTTTTTGTTCCTTTTGGCCATCTCTTCTTCCAGAAGAGTCTCTGAATTGTCTGCTCTTTCTTGTGAGTCTCCTTTTTCTGATTTTTCATCAGGATAAGGCGGTGTTGCGAACTTCTTTTAAATTTTTACCTAAGGTTGTGAATTCCAACAACATTAGTAGAGAAATTGTAGTTCCTTCATTATGCCCTAATCCTAAGAATTCTAAGGAGAAATCATTGCATTCTTTGGATGTTGTTAGAGCTTTGAAATATTATGTTGAAGCTACTAAGACTTTCCGAAAGACTTCTAGTCTATTTGTCATCTTTTCCGGTTCTAGAAAAGGCCAGAAAGCTACTGCGATTTCTTTGGCATCTTGGTTGAAATCTTTAATTCATCATTCCTATGTTGAGTCGGGTAAAACTCCGCCTCAGAGGATTACAGCTCATTCTACTAGGTCAGTTTCTACTTCCTGGACGTTTAGGAATGAAGCTTCGGTTGATCAGATTTGCAAAGCAGCAACTTGGTCTTCTTTGCATACTTTTACTAAATTCTACCATTTTGATGTGTTTTCTTCTTCTGAAGCAGTTTTTGGTAGAAAAGTACTTCAGGCAGCTGTTTCAGTTTGAATCTTCTGCTTATGTTTTCATTTAAACTTTATTTTGGGTGTGGATTATTTTCAGCAGGAATTGGCTGTCTTTATTTTATCCCTCCCTCTCTAGTGACTCTTGCTTGGAAAGATCCACATCTTGGGTAGTCATTATCCCATACGTCACTAGCTCATGGACTCTTGCTAATTACATGAAAGAAAACATAATTTATGTAAGAACTTACCTGATAAATTCATTTCTTTCATATTAGCAAGAGTCCATGAGGCCCACCCTTTTTTGTGGTGGTTATGATTTTTTTGTATAAAGCACAATTATTCCAATTCCTTATTTTTTATGCTTTCGCACTTTTTTCTTATCACCCCACTTCTTGGCTATTCGTTAAACTGATTTGTGGGTGTGGTGAGGGGTGTATTTATAGGCATTTTGAGGTTTTGGAAACTTTGCCCCTCCTGGTAGGAATGTATATCCCATACGTCACTAGCTCATGGACTCTTGCTAATATGAAAGAAATTAATTTATCAGGTAAGTTCTTACATAAATTATGTTTTTTTTCTATATTTACAAAATATATATATCAGACGTCCTAAAATATGTCTATACTTTATATTTATTTTATTAAACAGTAGTCTCAACAATAAAAGTGTGATATTTATAATTATACGTGCTAAAGTTAATCGATTAATAATTTTGATTATTTAAACCTAAAAGAAACTTTTCAAGTGATGATGTAAAAATGTCTCTGTCAAAAGTAGAAATAATTATGTGAAGAAAGAAGAAATAATTATGTGAAAAAACACGTATAATAAAAGCACGTATAATTATAAATATCACACTTTTATTGTTCTGACTACTGTTCAATAAAATAAATATAAAGTATAGACATATTTTAGGACGTCTGATATATATATTTTGTAAATATAGAAAAAAAATTAAATTCTAAATTAAATGATAACTAAGGAGTCAGATTATATTTGATACCTTTTAGCTTTTCTAGCGCACTTATTTCAACCCTCTCAACATTAAACTACCCTGAAAAGAACAAAGGATCTTTTCATTCTGTAAGTTGTGTGGTATCCCCCTTATACCAGCGCTCTACTAATATCTCTCAGGCTTGATAAGTAGGCCTCTTTGTGTTTACCACCTCAAATGGAAGTTTATTCCATGAATCCACTACCCTTTCTGTAAAAAATTGCTTCCTCACATTTTTCCTGAATCTTCTACCTTCTAACTTTAGATTGCGACCCCTTATTTTGGCATTTATTTTTTTTCTGAAAAATGCTTCCAGCTTCTATTTTATTAAGTCCCTTCATATATTTGAAGGTTTCTATCATGTCACCTCTTTCCCTTCTATCCTCTAAACTATACATATTTAGATCATGGAGTCTTTCTTTGTACGTTTTATATTTTAGACCATGTACCATTTTAGTAGCCCTCCTTTGGACAGCTTCTAGTTTATTTATATCTTTCTGAAGATATGGTCTCCAGAACTGTACACAGTATTCCAGATTTGGCCTAACTAATGATCTGTAAAGTGGCATAAGAACCTTGCTATTTCTGCTACTAATACCTCTCCCAATGCAACCAAGTATCCGACTGGCCTTACTGGCTGCACTCCTGCATTTTGTACCAAATTTTAAATCATCTGAAATAATAATTCCCAAGTCCCTTTCTTCTTTAGTTACAGTCAGTAATGTACCATTGATACTATGATTGGCCTTAGGGTTTTTGGATCCTATATGTATAATTTTGCTCTTGGTGATATTACATTTCAGATTTCATTTATTTGACCAGTCCTCTAGTTTTTTTTTTTTAATATCACTGTTCATTTGATCGACCCCTCCTGGAACATCAACTCTGTTACAAATTTTTGTATCGTCAGCAAACAAGCAAACCTTCCCCTTAAAGGGACAGTCTAGTCCAAAATTAACTTTCATGATTCAGATAGAGAGTGTAATTTTAAACAATTTTCCAATTTACTTTTATCACCAATTTTGCTTTGTTCTCTTGGTATTTTTAGTTGAAAGCTAAACCTAGGAGGTTCATATGCTAATTTCTAAGCCCCAGTTTTACACCACTAGAGGGTGTTAGTTCATTTGTGTAATATAGATAACAGTGTGCTCACGCACGTGGAGTTCCAGAGAGCCAGCTCTGATTGGCTAAAATGGATGTCTGCCAAAAGAACTGAAATAAGGGGGCAGAGGCTTAGATACAAGGTAATCACAGAGGTAAAAAGTGTATTTATATAACTGTGTTGGTTATGCAAAACTGGGGAATGGGTAATGAAGGGATTATCTATCTTTTTAAACAATAAAAATTCTGGTGTAGACTGTCCCTTTAAGCCCACTTCCAATATCACTTATGAACATGTTAAACAAAACAGACCCAAGAACTGACCCTTGGGGAACACCACTAGTAACTGACTCCTCATTTGAATGTACTCCATTAATTGAAACCCTCTGTCCCCTATCTTTAAAGGGACACTAAACCCGAATGTTTTCTTTCATGATTCAGATAGAGCATGCAATTTTAAGCAACTTTCAAATTTACTCCTATTATCAATTTTTCTTCATTCTCTTGCTATTTTTATTTAAAAAGCAGGAATGTGATGCATAGGAGCCGGCCCATTTTTGGTTGAGAACCTGGGTTATGCTTGCTTATTGGTGGGTAAATGTAAGCCTCCAATAAGCAAGCACTATCCATGGTGCTAAACCTAAAATGGTCTGGCTGCTAAGATTTTCATTCCTGCTTTTAAAATAAATATAGCAAGACAACAAAGAAAAATTGATAAAAGGAGTAAATTAGAAAGTGGCTTAAAATTTCATCCTCTATCTGAACAATGAAAGAAAAATTTTGGGTTCAGTGTCCCTTTTAGCCAGCATAGAACCAGTGTGCAACAATAACACATAAAAAAACAACTTCTTGTCAAACAGGAAGCATTATGCTAGTTTGACATTTAATGCAGTATATGCCAAGACTTCTAAGACTATTCAAAGCCCTTTGAGTTCTGCCGTTGAACAATTATAATAGACTATTCTTTTTTGGTTGTAGCCATAAAAGGATTTTTAATGGTTTTGCATCAATGTTTGATAGGGGTTTTAATGTTTTGTGTAAATATGGAAAGAATGTTACAAGGAAGTGTTTATTGCCAGCTTCGAGGAGGAAAGAATCTTAGTGAGTGTAAATTTTCACGAATGAAAGCCCTGTTTTAAAAAAAAAAATAAAAAAATTCATCCTTAGTTTTTGTGAATGACAATTATATTATATATATATATATATATATATTTATATTTAACAATGAGAAGACCCGCAAGTGCTATCCTCCTTGTTTACTATATTGGAACTTGCAAGCACCCTGGCAACTGTAGAACCCAAATGCATGACTGAATAAAAAAAAAAATCCTTAGGCCAACTTTAAATAAATTAAAAGAAAGGGGGGGGAATCTGATCATAACTTTAATATCTCTATTATATTTATGTAAGGCTAATTGCGGAAAAGAAGCTAACATGCATGGACAATAAACTTTACTTCCTGAGAGAGAAAAAGTTTTTAAATTGTAAAAGTGGAGACTCACTAGGCTGTTATACATATTGCCTAATTATGCTGTGCTGGTAATCATGTTTTTAGTTTTTCGTACAGCCCTTTTCTTTGCGTGTATCTGTGTGTAAATATGTACTTGAGAAGCTATGCACACCCTATATGTACTTGAGAAGCTATCCGCATGCTATATGTACTTGAGAAGCTATGCACACGCTATATGTACTTGAGAAGCTATGCACACGCTATATGTACTTGAGAAGCTATCCGCATGCTATATGTACTTGAGAAGCTATGCACACGCTATATGTACTTGAGAAGCTATGCACACGCTATATGTACTTGAGAAGCTATCCGCATGCTATATGTACTTGAGAAGCTATCCGCATGCTATATGTACTTGAGAAGCTATGCACACGCTATATGTACTTGAGAAGCTATGCACACGCTATATGTACTTGAGAAGCTATGCACACGCTATATGTACTTGAGAAGCTATGCACACGCTGTATGTACTTGAGAAGCTATCCGCACGCCTTCACTGCATATGGGAAGGTTATCTGTTTGTTTGTCCGTTGACCCGCATGCATCATTACACACTCCACGGAGTGTGTAATACCCGCCCCTTCACTCGCGCGACTGTCAAGACCTTAGAGGTGGTGAAGTGTGTAAGAAGCAGCGGTTTTATGACATTGCGGGAAGCAAGCTCACATATGTGAACCTGCCACTCAAGGGCTCCAGAGCAGCGTACGCTGCTTCGCACATGGGTCTACGAAAAGGACTCGTTATAAAAAAAAGTTTGCCACCAGTTGTATAACTGGAAGCCAGAGAAACTTAAAGTAATAAGCCCATGAATATTTTTTATATGGATTATAGTTTTGACATTTTTAAATTTGTCAGAGAGGGCAGAAAGTCTTATGACAAACACTACTTGACAACTTTCCATGGTTAATTGGATTGTAACACCACTTCCTTTATAGCCAGCTGGAAGCCATTAGAAAGAAAACTGTATTTTGGGTAATTGACAATTGTGGTTTCCATAAGGTTGTTGCATTATGTGTACTAAGCCAACCATTTTCCATTTATATAAATCAGAGACAAACATATTGTTGCTTTGTAAAGTAAAAAGGGCTGAAATATATTGCAGCAGTTGTGTTTACTAGAGGTACAGCAGATGTTCTGTAATCATTTGGGTTCTCATATCGTGAGGGGTTTGGGTTGTCTTTGGGTAGGTTTAATAAAGCAGACTATTTTAGACTTGTAGACTACAGTGATTTATAGACTTTTATGACTAGACAAATTTGAAGATTTATGTGATGGATAAAAGCCATAACTTTGAGGCATGAACATAGAAGACATATGATGTGAAATGTACAAACAAGACAGTAAAGTTCATGATATGGATAGTGCTTTGCAAACAACTTTTACACTACAATCTTTTTCTTAAACTTAATTTGCTGTATTCTTTTGGTATCCTTTGTTAAACGCATATCTAGGTAGGCTGAGTAGCAGCGATGCACTAAAGCGAGCTAGCTGTAGATTGAGGCTTCACAAATTTGCCTCTTGTTATTGGTTCACCAGATATGTTAAGCTAGCTCGCAGTAGTATAATGCTGTTCCTTCAACAATGGATACCAAGAGACTGAAGTGAAAGAAAAATTTATAACCGTAGTTGTTATTCTCTATCTGAATAATGAAAAACATGTTGGGATTCATGACACTTTAATGAACATTATCCTTGAAAGGCAAGCAGTATAGATCAAATTAAAATGCAGAATTCTAGCTATTACCTAGAATTTGAGCTATTCAAGAAGTCTATAAATCACTTCAAAGCATGCACAGAAGCAGTGTATGTAGTCAAACTTATTCATGGAGTATCCAGAGACCTTTATCAATAGAGCTGCAGACATGTGGTGCCGCTTTCAGAGACGAGCAGTTCAGCAGCTAATAAAGTAGCATTACAGAAGAGTTTGGAACTGAGAAGAGTGGTACTTCTCCCTGCGCAGTGTGCTTTTTATAATGGGACAGAATTTCACGTGTCCGCATGTGAGCGTGTTCCTGTTCTTGATGATGTCTGAGATTACTCCCAGCCTCCTTATCCAGCTCAAGGCAGAAGCAGCGTACAACTTTGGGTGCAGCGACAATGAGGTACACTTGCTTTCAGGGCATAGCAAAGATGTGGTTGTGTTCTCAATTAACAAATGTACTTTGGATAACTTTGTTCAATTATTCTTGTGGTTAGTCTTCTATGTCCCTTTAATGGGATCTAAAATACCATGAGTTTTTTTATATAAAATGTTTAGTTAAGCATAGTAAAAGAATTTTGTAGTATACTTACAATATTTATTTTGCCACCTTTTAAAGTAATTTTAGCTTTGAAAATGTGGCTTTTCTAATTATCAGAGCTAGAAATGCACAAAGCTGACTTCTCAGCTATCCGTGCTAAATCACTTTTCCTAACTGGTTTTAGAATACATCTTCAAAACCAGGTACTTTTATACTAACGTAATTGGCGATTGGTGGCTGCACATATATGCCTCTTGCATTGGATTACCCGATATGTTCAGCTAGCTAGAAAATTTAATAATAGAAGTAAATTAGAAAGTTATTTAAAATTGTATGTTCTATCTAAAAGAAAAAAGCATCTGGGTTTACGTCTCTTTAGTCTTTAGGTCTATTTCTCAACTTTGTATGTTTATTTTATAACCTTTTTGCTGTAAAGAAAAAACATGTTATTTCTCCAGATACAAATTCACAATTTAAAGAACTACAAAACCAAGAATATGTGATAATATCTTCTAAATAGAAAAAAAGGTCCAAAATAATCTTACAAAAACCTCTGGGCGAGTATCATATTGTGAATGGATTCATGGAATTAATTTACCAAAAAACAAACAAACATTAAAGTTCATGTATATACAGCCTCATGCTGTAAAAGCTATTCCTTATTTCAGGATGATTCATAATTCAGACAGAGCATACAGTTTTAAACAATTGTCCAATTTACTTCTATTATTGGATTTCTCTTGTTAAGTGTATCCAGTCCATGGATCATCCATTACTTATGGAATATATTCTCCTTCCCAACAGGAAGTTGCAAGAGTCCACCCACAGCAAAGCTGCTATATAGCTCCTCCCCCAACTGCCATATTCAGTCATTCTCTTGCAAGCCTCAACATAGATAGGAGGTTGTGAGAGTCTGTGGTGTTTTATACTTAGTTTATTCTTCAATCAAAAGTTTGTTATTTTTAAATGGCACCGGAGTGTGCTGTTTATCTCAGGCAGTATTTGGAAGAAGAATCTGCCTGCATTTTTCTATGATCTTAGCAGACGTAACTAAGATCCATTTGCTGTTCTCACACATTCTGAGGAGTGAGGTACTTCAGAGGGGGAATGGCGTGCAGGTTTTCCTGCAGATAAGGTATGTGCAGTAAAATATTTTTCTAGGAATGGAATTGACTAAGAAAATACTGCTGATACCGAAGTAATGTAAGTAAAGCCTTAAATGCAGCGATAGCGACTGGTATCAGGCTTATTAATAGAGATACATACTCTTATAAAAATGTGTTTTAAAACGTTTGCTGGCATGTTTAATCGTTTTTTAATGTACATTGGTGATAACACTGTAATGTTGGTATAGCCTTAAATGCAGTAAAAGCGACTGGTATCAGGCTTATTAATAGAGATACATACTCTTGTAAAAATGTGTTTTAAAACGTTTGCTGGCATGTTTAATCGTTTTTTTACATATGTTTGGTGATAAAACTTATTGGGGCCTAAGTTTTTTCCACATGGCTGGCTTAAATTTTGCATAGAAACAGTTAACTGAAGCTTCCCACTGTTGTAATATGAGTGGGAGGGGCCTAATTTAGCGCTTTTTTGCGCAGTTAAAATTACAAAATGAATCATCCAGAAAAAAGACTTACAAAATCGTTTATAGGGAAGGTAATCCACAGCTCTGCTGTGGCAGTTTTGTTGTGTCTGTTTTTAAAAACGTCTATGTCGTTTTTTTTATCTGTTTTTTGCATTAAGGGGTTAATCATCCATTTGCAAGTGGGTGCAATGCTCTGTTACCTTATTACATGTACTGTAAAAATTTCGTTTGTTTTACTGCCTTGTTTCACTGTTTTTCAAATTTTGGCAAAATTTGTTTCTCTTAAAGGCACAGTAACGTTTTATATATTTGCTTGTTAACTTGATTTAAAGTGTTTTCCAAGCTTACTAGTCTCATTATTAGTCTGTTCTAACATGTCTGACATAGAGGAAGCTCTGTGTTCATTATGTTTTAAAGCCATGGTGGAACCCCATCTTAGAATGTGTACCAGATGTACTGATTTCATGTTAAACAATAAAGATCATTTTTTGTCTTTAAAAACATTATCACCAGAGGATTCTGTCGTGGGGGTAGTTATGCCGACTAACTCTCCCCACGTGTCAGACCTTTTGACTCCCGCTTTAGGGACTCACGCTCAAATGGCGCCAAGTACATCAAGGGCACCCATAGCGTTTATTTTACCAGGGGATTCTGTCGAGGGGAAAGTTATGCCGACTAACTTTCCCCACGTGTCAGACCCTCCGACTCCCGCTTCAGGGACTCACGCTCAAATGGCGCCAAGTACATCAAGGGCGCCCATAGCGTTTATTTTACAAGACATGGCAAAGGTGGTGAATAATACTCTGGCAGCAGTATTAGTCAGACTACCTGAAATTAAAGGAAAGCAGATAGCTCTGGGGGTAGATACAGAGCATACAGACGCTTTAAGAACCATGTATGATACTACCTCACAATATGCTTAGTCTGTGGGTGATTTTTTTTTTTTACTCAGGGAAGATGATTTAACCTGATTCTGATATTTCTACATTTAAAATGTATGCTTGAGAACCTCCACTTGTTGCTCAGGGAGGCTTTGGCTGCTCTGAATGAATGTGTACAATCGCAGGGCCAGAGAAATTGTGTAGACTGGATAAATAATATGCAGTGCCGGTGTGTACTGATGTTTTTCCAATACCTAAAGAGGTTTACTAAAAATTTTTTAATAAGGAATGGGATAGACCAGGTGTGCCGTTCTCTTCCCCTCCTATTTTTTAGAAGAATGTTTTATAATAGTTACCACCACACGGGACTTCTGGCAGACAGTTCCTAAGGTGGAGAGAAGAGTTTCTACTCTAGCTAAGCGTACCACTACCTCTGGCGAGGACAGTTGTGCTTTTTAGATCCAATGGATAAAAAATGTTTATTCAACAGGGTTTTATCCTGCAGCCCCTTGCATACATTGCTTCTGTCACTGCTGCTGCGGCGTTCTGGGTTGAGTCTCTTGATGAGGCTTTACAGTTAGCGACTCCATTGGATGAATATATTTGACAAGCTTATGCTAGCCAATTCCTTTGTTTTCTGATGCCTTTGTTCATTTGACTAGACTAACGGATAAGAATTCTGTTTTTTTTACTATACTGGCGCGCAGAGCGCTATGGCTTATATCATGGTCAGCTGTCGTGACTTTAATAAATAAGCTACTTAACTTCCCTTCAAGGGGCAGACCCTATTCGGGCCTGGTTTGAAGGAGATTATTGCTTATATCACTGGAGGAAAAGGTCATGCCCTTCCTCAGGATAGGTCCAAATCAAGGGCCAAAAAAGGTCTAATTTTCGTGCCTTTTAAAACTTCAGGGCAGGTGTGGCATCCACTTCCTCTAAGGCAAAACAAGAGGGAATTTTTGCTCAGTCCAAGGCGGTCTGGAGACAATCGTACCTGGAACAAAGATAAGCAGGCCAAGGAGCCTGCTGCTGCCTCTAAGGCAGCATGAAGGAACGGACCCCTATCCGGTAACGGATCCTATAGGGGCAGACTTTCATTCTTCGCCCAGGCGTGGGCAAGAGATGCCCAGGATCCCTAGGCATTGGAATTTATATCCCAGAGATATCTTCTGATTTTCAAAGATTCCCCCCCAAAAAAGGGGAGATTTCGCCTTTCACAATTATCTGCAAACCAGATAAAGAAGGAGGCATTCTTACATTGTGTACGAGATCCATCCAGTTCCAAGAGAGGAACAGGGACAGAGTTTTTACTCAAATCTGTTTGTGGTTCCCAAGGAGAGGGAACCTTCAGACCTATTTTGGATCTAAAGATCTTAAACAAATTCCTCAGAATTCCGTCTTTTAAGATGGAAACTATTCGTACCATCTTAACTATGATCCAGGAGAGTCAATAGAGGACTACAATGGATTTGAAGGATGCTTATCCTCACATTGTGATGCATAAAGATCACCATTGTTTTTCAGGTTTGCCTTTCTAGACAGGCATTACCAGTTTGTAGCTCTTTCCTTTGGGATATCTACAGCCCCAAGAATCTTTATGGAGGTTCTGGGGTCGCTTTGGCGGTCCTTAGGCTGCGGGGCATAGAAGTAGCCCCTTATTTAGACGACATCCTGATACAGGCGTCAAACATCCAAATTGCCAAGTCTCATACGGACGTAGTACTGGCATTTCTGAGATCACATGGGTGGAAAGTGAACAAGGAAGGAGTTCTCTATCCCCAATCTCAAGGGTTTCCCTCCTAGGGACTCTGATAGATTCTGTAGAAATGAAAATTTACCTGACGGAGTCCAGGTTGTCAAAGTTTCTAAATTTCTGCCGTGTTTTTCATTCCATCCGCGCCCTTCGGCGGCTCAGTACATGAATGCAATCGGCTTAATGGTAGCGGCAAGGGACATAGTACCGTTTGCACGTCTACATTTCAGACCGCTGCAACTATGCATGCTCAGTCAGAGGAACGGGGATTACACAGATTTGTCCCCCTGTTAAATCTGGACCAAGAGACCAGAGATTCTCTTCTCTGGTGACTATGTCGGGTCCATCTGTCCAAGGGTATGACCTTCCGCAGGTCAGATGGGACAATTGTTACAATAGATGCCAGCCTTTTAGTTTGGGATGCAGTCTGGAACTCCCTGAAGGCTCAGGGATAGTGGACTTAGGAGGAGACCCTCCTTCTAATAAATATTCTGGAACTGGGAGTGATATTCCATGCTCTTCAGACTTGGCCTCAGTTAGCAACTCTGAGGTACATCATACTCAGTCGGACAATATACACGACTGTGGCTTACATCAGCCATTAAGGGGGAACAGAAGTTCCCTAGCGATGTTAGAAGTCTTACAATAATTCACTGGACAGAGACTCACTCTTGTCTATCAGCTATCCATATCCCAGGTGTTGAGAACTGGGAGGTGGATTTTCTAAGTCGTCAGACTTTTCTTCCGGGGGAGTGGGATTTCCTCCGGAGGTCAAGACCAAGCAGGAGAGGGCTTTGGTGTTTTTGACAGCGCCTGCGTAGCCACGCAGGACCTGGTATGCAGATCTGGTGGACATGTCATCCTTTCCATCACGGTCTCTGCTTCTGAGACAGGTCCCTCTACCTCGGGGTCCTTTCAACCATCTAAATAGAATCAATCTGAGATGGACTGCCTGGAGACTGAACGCTTGATGTTATCAAAGCATGGCTTCTCCGAGTCAGTCATTGATACCTTAATACAGACATGAAAGCCTGTCTCTAGGAAAATTGAACATAGATATGGTGTAAATATCTGATTGTTATGAATCCAAGGGTTACTCATGGAGTAAAGTCTGGATTCCCAAGATATTATCTTTTCTCCAAGATGTTTTTGAGAAAAGGGTTGTCAGCTAATTCCTTAAAAGGGACAGATTTTTACTCTGTCTATTTTTTTGCACAAGCGTCTGGCAGGTATTCTAGACGTTCAGGCATTTGGTCAGGCTTTGGTTAGATCCAAGCCTGTGTTTAAAACTGTTGCTCCGCCATGGAACTTAAACCTGGTTCTTAAGGTTCTTCAAGAAGTTCCTTTTGAACCTTTTTTGTTCCATAGATATCAATCTTTACCTTGGAAAGTTCCTTTTGGGTAGCTATTTCCTCGACTCCTAGAGTCTCCAAGTTATCTGTGTTACAATGTGATTCTCCTTATCGGGTCCTTCGTACGGATAAGGTAGTCCTGCGTACCAACCTGGTTTTTTTCCTAAGGTGGTATCTAACAAGTACATCACTCAAGAGATAGTTGTTCCATGCTTGTATCCTAATCCTTCCTCAAAGAAGGAACGTCTATTACACAATATCGGACGTGGTTTGTGCTTTAAAGTTTTACTTACAAGCTACTACAGTTTTCATCAAACGTTCACCTTGTTTGTTGTCTATTCTGGACAGAGGAGAGGTCAAAAGACTTCAGCAGCCTCTCTGTCTTTTTGGTTAAAAAGCATAATTCATTTAGCTTATGAGACTGCTGGACAGCAGCCTCCTGAAGGGATTACAGCTCATTCTACTAGAGCTGTGGTTTTTCACTTGGGCCTTTTTTAAATGTGGCTTCTGTTGAACAGATTTACAAGACGGAGTCTTGGTCTGCGCTTCATACTTTTTCAAATTTAACAAATTTGATACCTTGCTTCTTCGGAGGCTATTTTTGGGAGAAAGGGTTTTTTACAGGCAGTGGTAACTTCCGTTTAGGTACCTGCCTTGTCCCCCCCATCATCCGTGTACTTTAGCTTTGGTATTGGTATTCCATAAGTAATGGATGATCCGTGGACTGGATACACTTAACAAGAGAAAACATAATTTATGCTTACCTGATAAATTTATTTCTCTTGTAGTGTATCCAGTCCACGGCCCGCCCTGTCACTTTAAGGCAGGTAATTTTTTCATTTGAACTACAGTCACCACTGCACCCTATGGTTTTTCCTTTCTCTGCATGTTTTCGGTCGAATGACTGAATATGGCAGTTGGGGGAGGAGCTATATAGCAGCTTTGCTGTGGGTGGACTCTTGCAACTTCCTGTTGGGAAGGAGAATATATTCCATAAGTAATGGATGATCCGTGGACTGGATACACTACAAGAGAAATACATTTATCAGGTAAGCATAAATTATGTTTTTCTTCATTCTCTTGGTATCCTCTGTTGAAAAGCATACCTAGGTAGGCTCAGTAGCTGGAAGCTAGCTGCTGATTGGTGGTTACAAATATATGCCTCTTGTCATTGGCTTAACAATTGTGTTCATCTAGCTCACGGTTGTGCATTGCTGCTCCTCCAATAAATGATACCAAGAAAATGAAACAACATTGTAAAGATGATTAAAAATGTATGCTCTAATGCAGGTTTCTTCAAACCACGGGTCAGGACCCATTACTGGGTTGCAACACCATGTTTACTGGGTCGCGACTTGTGTGAGTGTTGTAGGAGAGTGTGTTGTGTTGTATGAGAGTGTATCTGTTTGTTGTGTTGTGTTGTATGAGAGTGTATCTGTTGTGTTGTATGAGAGTGTATCTGTTGTGTTGTATGAGAGTGTATCTGGTGTGTTGTATGAGAGTGTATCTGGTGTGTTGTATGAGAGTGTATCTGGTGTGTTGTATGAGAGTGTATCTGGTGTGTTGTATGAGAGTGTATCTGGTGTGTTGTATGAGAGTGTATCTGGTGTGTTGTATGAGAGTGTATCTGGTGTGTTGTATGAGAGTGTATCTGGTGTGTTGTATGAGAGTGTATCTGGAGTGTTGTGTTGTATGAGAGTGTATCTGTTGTGTTGTGTGAGAGTGTATCTGGTGTGTTGTGTGAGAGTGTATCTGGTGTGTTGTGTGAGAGTGTATCTGGTGTGTTGTATGAGAGTGTATCTGGTGTGTTGTATGAGAGTGTATCTGGTGTGTTGTATGAGAGTGTATCTGGAGTGTTGTGTTGTATGAGAGTGTATCTGGTGTGTTGTGTTGTGTGAGAGTGTATCTGGTGTGTTGTGTGAGAGTGTATCTGGTGTGTTGTGTGAGAGTGTATCTGGTGTGTTGTGTGAGAGTGTATCTGGTGTGTTGTGTGAGAGTGTATCTGGTGTGTTGTGTGAGAGTGTATCTGATGTGTTGTGTGAGAGTGTATCTGATGTGTTGTGTGAGAGTGTATCTGGTGTGTTGTGTGAGAGTGTATCTGGTGTGTTGTGTGAGAGTGTATCTGGTGTGTTGTGTGAGAGTGTATCTGGTGTGTTGTGTGAGAGTGTATCTGGTGTGTTGTGTTGTATGAGTGTGTGTCTGGTGTGTATGAGAGTGTATGTTTTATGAGTGTGTGTGTTATTACCTTTTACATTACTTTCAGGAATAAAGGACGACACATTTTAGTGTTGCATGAGAGTGTATCTGGTGTGTTTGTTGTATGAGAGTGTATCTGGTGTGTTTGTTGTATGAGAGTGTGTCTGGTGTGTTTGTTGTATGAGAGTGTGTCTGGTGTGTTTGTTGTATGAGTATGTGTCTGGTGTGTTTGTTGTATGAGTGTGTGTCTGGTGTGTTTGTTGTATGAGTGTGTGTCTGGTGTGTTTGTTGTATGAGTGTGTGTCTGGTGTGTTTGTTGTATGAGTGTGTTTGTTGTATGAGTGTGTTTGTTGTATGAGAGTGTATCTGGTGTGTTTGTTGTATGAGAGTGTGTCTGGTGTGTTTGTTGTATGAGAGTGTGTCTGGTGTGTTTGTTGTATGAGAGTGTGTCTGGTGTGTTTGTTGTATGAGTGTGTGTCTGGTGTGTTTGTTGTATGAGTGTGTTTGTTGTATGAGTGTGTGTCTGGTGTGTTTGTTGTATGAGTGTCTTTGTTGTATGAGTGTGTTTGTTGTATGAGTGTGTTTGTTGTATGAGAGTGTGTCTGGTGTGTTTGTTGTATGAGTGTGTGTCTGGTGTGTTTGTTGTATGAGTGTCTTTGTTGTATGAGTGTGTTTGTTGTATGAGTGTGTTTGTTGTATGAGAGTGTGTCTGGTGTGTTTGTTGTATGAGAGTGTGTCTGGTGTGTTTGTTGTATGAGTGTGTGTCTGGTGTGTTTGTTGTATGAGAGTGTATCTGGTGTGTTTGTTGTATGAGAGTGTGTCTGGTGTGTTTGTTGTATGAGAGTGTGTCTGGTGTGTTTGTTGTATGAGTGTGTGTCTGGTGTGTTTGTTGTATGAGTGTGTGTCTGGTGTGTTTGTTGTATGAGTGTGTTTGTTGTATGAGAATGTATCTGGTGTGTTGTATGAGAGTGGTTCTGGTGTGTATGAGAGTGTATGTTTTATAAGTGTGTGTGTTATTACCCTTTACATCAATTTCAGGAATAAAGGACGCACACATTTTAGTCACTTTGCCAAAAATTGCAGATATCTTGTTGTATATTACTGCAGACATTTTCAGACCAAGCATAAAAAGGGTTGCAAAGGTATGTGGTATCATTGCACTGGGTCTTGGGGAAAAAAAGTTTGCTCTAATGTATCTAAATGATGGAAGAAAAATTTAGATTGCATGTCCCTTTAAATACAAAACTATCTTTTGATATATTTTTTTTTTCCCCGTCATAAAACATTTTATTTAAAAAAAAAAAAAAAAAAATATGAGTAGTTATTATTTATATATTATTTTAATTGTTGACTTTTATCCACCCTGGTTAAAACACAGTGTAGTAATCAGCATGCGTACTGCAGAGAGCAGAAGAGTATAGTAGTCAGCTAGTGGAGACAACATGGCATCTGCTATTCAGGTTGCCACAGACTACTTGGTAATTTAAAGGGCCTAAAAGTAAAAATTAAACTTTTCACTACCTAGAAAAGGATACCTAGGTATGCTCAGGGTGCGCTAATGGGAGCTAGTTACGGATCGGTGGGTATATACACAGTTGTGTCCAGCAAGTAGTGCAGTACTGCTCTGGAGTTTAAGGGTTAAACATATAGTTCTATTTAAGCAATAGAGCATTTTATTATTGCAACACAGTAAAGCATTTATATTTTCCACTATTAAATCCCTTTAAATGATAAGTACAGTGTATAATTATTTATATGTACTAAACATAATTATAACTTGCTTTATTTAATGCTTTCAATGAATCCAATGAAAATCTACACTGTTGAAATATGTACTGTTAAAGGACTATTAAATACAGCAGAATTGCATAATCAGTTATTGTATTGCCTCTTTATTATGCACTTGTTATTACTGTGAGTTTTAAATAGGCAGTAGATTTTTTTTTTTTCTGTAACATTTATTTGTTGGTTCTCTGTATCATGTGACGGCCATCAGCCAATTACAGACTTGTATACGTATACACTGTGAACTTTTGTACATGCTCAATAGTAGCTGGTGCCTCATAAAGTGTACATATAAAAAGTCTATTTTTTTTTTAAATATATTTTTCTTGAGGTTGAAGGCATACTTAGTTACAATCGTAATACGGCAACAGTGACATTGATGAAGTTATACAAAAGCATCATAATGTACAATAGTCACATATATTGTTCTCAAAACCTCACATTTTCCATATATTATGTAGTTAAAGGGACACTCAAGTCAAAATTAAACTTTCATTATTCAGATAGAGCATGCAATTTTAAACAACTTTCCAATTTACTTCCATTAACAAAATTAAACTTTTTGAGTCACCAGCTCCTATTGAGCATGTGCAAGAATTCACAGCATATACGTATTTGCATTTGTGATTGGCTGATGGCTGTCACCTGGTACGTGTATGCATTTGTGATTGGCTGATGGTTGTCACATGGTACAGAGGGAGTGGAAATAGACATAACTTTTAAAATTGTCAGAAAAAAATCTACTACTCATTTGAAGTTCAGACTAAGTGCTATAGCATTGTCTTGTTATCTTGCATTTGTTGATTATGCAAATCTACTGTGTTGACTGGTCCTTTAAGATCCCATAGAAGCACAACTATATAATAATCAAACAATTTCCCTTAGTAATTAATAGTGGCCTCTCTTGGACCACCTAAAAAGGCATATGAAAATAATGGGGAAATTTAGGGATAACTCAAATGGAAAGAGACCACTTTTGGGTCTCAACTTGTGACCTGCTTTGAAACAAGGAATAAAGAGGGGAGAGGGAAGTCACTACGCTACAGTGAGGAAACCATGACGGACAATAAAGCCCTTTTAAGGGCTATTTGTAATTTAGTATAGGGTAGGGATTATTTTTTTTATTCTACTATAAGAACAGTAGAAATAACATATAATAACAGAAAAACTTAGTAATATTAAAATACTAAGTGGAAAATAGGGAAGTCCATAGAAGCATATATAGCCTTGCTGTGTAGGTATATCCGACGCTGTAGCGTCTCAGCTGCTGCATTAAGCATTAAAAAAAAAAAAAATCAATAGTACTGTTGGTTACAGCGTGAGAGGTCAAATACTATATTAACTAATAGTAGAAACTATGAACAGTATAGGTTTATAACGTTGTGAATATAACAATGTCTAACCAACTTCTATGACTTAGAGTAACAGCATTGTCATAAAGAAGTCCCATCAGAGTCCCATAAGTTACTCATATGAAAAGCAATAACGTTATACTGCTTTAGCCTACTCCGCTTCTCTGGAAAGACCATGAATTATCAACATTCCTCCTGAAGCAAGGGTTCCAAAAAACCTTGGGTTTTATCATCTCAGGTGCCGAATTTAAAGTCTCTGGAATCTTAACATACCTTACGGTCTGCGTCCCTAACCTGGCAGTGTGAGAGAGAAATTTCTTGCCATACAAGGTTATTATCAGTTCCAAGTCCCACAAAGGTGAGAATGCCAGTTTCCGTTGATAACTCGTAGCTACCGGGCCTCGCCGATCTGCTTGTAAGCTGTTCTTCTCATCTGTGACCTTGGGCATCTTCGGAAACAAAATTGCATTCACGGGAGCATATAGGTAAGCGGGGGCACAAACCTCTTGTAAAGGTGTTATTGTAGACATCGGTTGTAAAAAAGCGCCCAGTACTGTTTCCGATAACAATCCTCCTCCGGAGTCGGTCGCACTTAGTGTCTCCGTTTTCTGTAGAGTCCGTGGGGAGATCAGTGGCCTCAGAATCTTGCATAGTTCCTGCTCTAACTCTTCAAAGTGCCTCTTGAGTTGAGACTGTATCTCCCATTCCCACCGTTCAACAGCAGCCATAACTGATTCCATGATACGTCGGTGCCAGGTAGATGTCTATTACTTTCCAGTCTATTTAGCGTAGGTGTCCAAGCTGTAAATTACAAATTGTTACTGCCCCAATAGAACAATTGGTGACTTCCCTCAGTTATTATCCTAATATATATATATATATATATATATATATATATATATATATATATCTATCTCGATATCGTAACCTCAGAGTTCGGGGGGGGGGGGGGTAATAGCACGGCAGAGACCTACGTTCCATAACCTATACAGGATCTTCTTTTCACCAAAAAGTCTATTTTTGAATGCACTATATGAATTTTGATAGTTTTATTTTGATGTTAGTATCCCTTTAAATTTTTTTGTTCTGTAAGCAATGATAACAAACTGTATAAAATTTGATGAACATTTAAGAAATAGCACTCTCAAATTAACTAATTAATTGAAAAAATTATTTTGTAAGACATTTTATGATCTTATTAAAGGTACAGTGCAAATTAAAAACACAATTTTATTTTTACTGAGTGAAACCACATTTTAAAGAAATCTCTTGGGTGGCAGAGTTTTCATCAATTCCCAGTTGGTTCATTAGTACCGCTTTATCGTCTCCTGCATCATAGAAAACCCTGCTTCCTTCCTGATTTCAGCCTCAAAGGAAAATTGTTTATCTGTAAAGCAGTTGTGAATAGAACAGGAGCTTTGTAGCTTTAGGAAACATTCTTAACCGTGATTTTGTAAGATTGAAATTAGGATATTTTTGTTTGCTGAAAATCTCTCTAAATTTACTATAGCTGTTTTTTTGTTTTTGTTTTTTACTTTTTGTGGTATTTTTTGTCTGCATGTTTTATGATCAACATTGTTCATTTTGAAAACCGGAATATAACAGATTTTGAGTGAGATTAGTTTTCCTTTAAAGGGACACTGAACCCAAATTTTTTCATTCGTAATTCAGATAGAGCATGTAATTTTAAGCAACTTTCTAATTTAGTCCTATTATCAAATTTTCTTCATTCTCTTGGTATCTTTATTTGAAATGCAAGAATGTAAGTTTAGATGCCGGCCCATTTTTGGTGAACAACTTGGGTTGTTCTTGCTGATTGATTGGATAAATTCATCCACCAATAAAAAAGTGCTATCCAGAGTTCTGAACCAATAAAAAGCTTAGATACCTTCTTTTTCAAATAAAGATAGCAAGAGAACAAAGACAAATTGATAATAGGAGTAAATTAGAAAGTTGCTTAAAATTGCATGCTCTATCTCAGCGGTCGCCAACCAGTGGTCCGTGGACCACTGGTGGTCCGTGGACCACTGGTGGTCCGTGAGAAGATGTTGGTGATCCTTGACACCATCAAGCAGGAATTAATCTCCTCTGATGGTGTCACCCCCGTCGCGCTGCAACTCCCTACAGTGCCTGACTGGACATCAGTGAAAACCGACGGAGGAAGAGTTAAATTACAATCTCCCTATGCACGTGGCATAGTACTGTGCAACTTGCGTAGCTAGACTGTATTTTAACTCCTTCCGCCCGGCGCGCTGCTCAGAGGAAGATGCTTCCATTCTAAAGCCAGCAGAGGTTGGTATAGTCTTTGCTTAAAATAGTGGAATTAAAGTATATAAAAAAAGAAAAACTTTAAAAAAAATTATCTCATATTTAATTTATTTTCTTCCCTTTACCTGTGGTCTTTGTAATAGTTTTCCTAATTCCTTCAGATGGAATTACATCACTGTTTGTCTCCCCCCCCCTCCCCATCTTCTTTTTTTATTATTAAATATGAATTATTTTTCATTCTAATAATTTTCCCATGCACAAAGCTATTCCACCTGAATTCCAGTAATTGCCATCCAGCAGTTTAGCCATATCTCACCAGTATTAAAGTAATTGCCAGTAACATCAGTCATGGTTAGCCTACGTCCATATTGAGAGCTTTCTGATATAAACTTAATCTATGACTCCAATATCTGTCCATGATCATAAGTAGTTTTGAATAATTTCTAACTGGGGAGGTAACTTGGAAGTCTTGTGGTCCTTTTAAACATAATTATTTTTTCCCCACTTTCTGCCTCTGTTTCCAGCTCAAACGTTGGCACTCACCCTTCATCTGTCATTTCTAAGTATTCTCTCAGTTCTATCATTCAGTAAGTTAATTCCAAATAAAATACTTCTTAAAAATGTGTAAATATATACATAATGTACACTTAGCTATGGTTATACTAGTTATGTACAGTATACCTTGTACCTTTTAAAAAAAATTCTTGTTAGTGGTCCACGGGATTCAAAATCGTGAGTTTAGTGGTCCCTGAGGTCCGAAAGGTTGGCGACCCCTGCTCTATCTAAATCACAAAAGAAAAAAATTGGTTTCAGTGTCCCTTTTAAGGGTACTACTGATCACTAAAATGGTCATTCATTCTTTGACCACCACTTCTAAACATTTTAAAAGACTTTTTTTATGCTCTACCTCGGTAAGTACGGTTTTGGAGATTCTGTCATAGAAACATAGATTTTGACAGCAGATAAGAGCCATAGGCCCAGCAAGTCTGCCCGATATTTCCTAAAAGTATAAACTTATCTAGTTCGTTATCCCAGGCATTCTTAAAGGGACAGTCAACACCAGAATTTTTGTTGTTTTTAAAAGATAGATAATCCCTTAATTATCAATTCCCCAGTTTTGCATAACCAACACAGTTATAATAATACACATTTTACCTCTGTAATTACCTTGTCTCTAAGCCTCAGCAGACTGCCCCCTTATTTCAGTTCTTTTGACAGACTTGCAGTTAAGCCAATCAGAGCTGTCTCCATGGTAAATTCACGTGCATGAGCTCAATGTTATCTATATGAAACACGTAAACTAATGCCCTCTAATGGTGAAAATGGTGGTGAAATCAAAATGCATTTAGATTAGAGGCAGCCTTCAAGGTCTTAGAAATTAGCATATGAACCTCCTAGGTTTAGCTTTCAACTAAGAATACCAAAAGAACAAAGCAAAATTGGTGATAAAAGTAAGTCGGAAAGTTGTTTAAAATTACATGCCCTATTTGAAACATCAGTTTTTTTTTTTTTGGACTTGACTGTCCCTTTAAAGTCCCCTACAGTCATTACCATCTTTTCTGTCTTTGTGTGTATATGTATATATATATATGTGTGTGTGTGTGTATGTATGTATATATATATATGTGTGTGTGTATATATATATATAATGTATGTATATTAAAATAATGAGTGATTTTAGAAAGATAGTTTTCAGTGCTTAAAGGGACAGTAAACACACAAAAAAATAGCATGCCATTGAAAAGTTAAAATATGAGTAGGGAAATGAAACGGTGCTTATTTAGTAAAAAATATATGTGTTAAATCATAGCAAACATAAAAAGAAACAGATTGTTTAAAAGAAAAAAAAGCAAACATACTTGTTTTCGTGCAAAATTAGCATTTAGAAATTCCCAGTGTGGCTCCTGCCAGCAGCTAGAAAAGTGAGCTGACATGTTGATAACTTAAAGGGACAGTCTACAATAGAATTTTTATTGTTTTAAAAGATACATAATCCCTTAATTACACATTCCCCAGTTTTGCATAACTAACACAGTTATATTAATATACTTTTTACCTCTGTGATTACCTTCTATCTAAGAACCTTCTGACAGCCCCCTGATCACATGACTGACTGTTTATTATCTATTGACTTGCATTTAGCATTGTGTTGTGCTAAATCTTAAAGTGCCAGTAAACCTAAAAAATAATGTTATATAATTCTGCACATAGTGCCGAATTATATAACATTATATTAGTGCTAGTTTTTTATTACATAATATATGCAGTGATTTTTTTTTATTACAAAAGATTGTTTTCCAGACCCGCCCTCTGTGCTCTACTGAGCGGGTCTGGTTTTCCCTCAGAGCGCATCGGGCCAGCTGTCTAGTCACAGCCCGCCCTGACCGCGCCATTACATTCAATGCAGCTCGCTCCTGCTCTGTCTGACAGTGCAGAATTATATAACATTATATTAGTGCTATGTGCAGAATTATTTTTTAGGTTTACTGGCCCTTTAAATAACTTTCTGTGCCTGAGCTCAGTGTCATCTATATGGCCCACATAAACTATCAAGTCTCTTGTTGTGAAAAGCAATATAAAAAGCATGTGATAAGAGGTAGCCCTCACAGGCTTAGAAATTAGCATATGAGCCTACTTAGGTTTAGTTTCAACTAAGAATACCAAGAGAAAAAGGCAAATTTGATTAAAAAAGTAAATTGAAAAGTTGATTAAAATTACATGTCCTATCTGAATAATGAAAGTTTTATTTTGACTAGACTGTCCCTTTAAGTTACATTCTGACTTTTCTAAGCATGGGCAGGACCTGGCTTCCTGTCTCTAGCTTTCACTGAACACTAAACCAGTTAATATTACTCTAAAAGATTTATGGTATCAAGCTAGATAGGCCTTCCAGTAAAGACCCCAGTTAACTTCTAGGACAGTGAATGGGCACAGCACACAAAAAGAAATGGTAAAATCCTTTTCAAATGATGAATAACACATATTACAATGGTTTCTATAAACCACTGCTTGGGGCTTGATTTTTTCCTCCTGCCCAACCGGGGAGATTGACCGCTACTGCCAGCGCGTGATTGTGTAGTGCTTGTGTGCAATGTTAAATTCCGCCAGCGTATTGCTGCCTCCCAGAGGCGAGCTGGGGCAGACGGGCGCATATGTACACCCCTGTCCGCCCTTGCTTGATAAATCTAGCCCTTAGTGCTTTTTTTTTTTTCTTGTCGGCAGTAATGTGTAGCCATGGGAGATTTTTAACAAGCACTAGTTCACAAACGTTTAAATGGTATGTAAATGTTGTTGTTGTTGTTGTTGTTTACGTTTCCTTTCAGCACATGTAACTGCAATACTCTTATGTAAGAATTTGTAACATGAAACCTGTAGATTACATCCTTACAGAGAGAGCCTCAAGACTTTTCTCTGTGTTGCAAATAGGTAGTGGAAATCAACCATACAATTTTGATTTTGCCTGACAAAAATAATTGAAGTCAAGTCCAACTTCTTAAAGGGACAGTCTACAATATAATTTTTATTGTTTTAAAACATAGATAATCCCATTATTACCCATTCCCCAGTTTTGCATAACCAGCAGAGTTATATTAATACACTTTTTACCTCTGTGATTACCTTGTATCTAAGAACCTTCTGACAGCCCCCTGATCACATGACTGTGAATATTTATTATCTATTGACTTGCAGTTAGCAATTGTTTTGTGCTAAATCTTAAATAACTTTCTGTGCCTGAACACAGTGCTATCTATATGGCCCACGTGTACTATCAAGTCTTTTGTTGTGAAAAACAATTTTTAAAAACATTTGATTAGAGGCAGCCCTCAAGGGCTTAGAAATTAGCATATGAGTCTGCCTAGGTTTAGTTTTAACTAAGAATACCAAGAGAAAAAAGCAAATTTGATGATAAAAGTAAATTGGAAAATTGCTTAAAATTGCATGTCCTATCTGAATAATGAAAGTTTAATTTTGACTAGACTGTCCCTTTAAAGGTTCAAAAATGCTAAACGTTAAACATGTTCATATATATGTTTTGCTAGAAAAAATTGTTAAGCTGTTTTATTTTAAAGTTAAAGGGACATGAAAGCCAATTTTCTTTCATGATTCAGATAGAGAATATTATTTCTTCTGTTAAGTGTGATCAGTCCACGGGTCATCATTACTTGTGGGATATTATCTGCTCCCCTACAGGAAGTGCAAGAGGATTCACCCAGCAGAGCTGCTATATAGCTCCTCCCCTCTACGTCACCTCCAGTCATTCTCTTGCACCCAGCAACTAGATAGGTCGTGTGAGAGGACTATGGTGATTATACTTAGTTTTATATCTTCAATCAAAAGTTTGTTATTTTAAAATAACACCGGAGTGTGTTATTACCTCTCTGGCAGAGTTTGAGGAAGAATCTACCAGAGTTTTGCTATGATTTTAGCCGGAGTAGTTAAGATCATATTGCTGTTTCTCGGCCATCTGAGGAGTGAGGTAAAACTTCAGATCAGGGGACAGCGGGCAGATGAATCTGCATAGAGGTATGTAGCAGTTTTTATTTTCTGACAATGGAATTGATGAGAAAATCCTGCCATACCGATATAATGTCATGTATGTATACTTTACACTTCAGTATTCTGGGGAATGGTATTTCACTAGAATTACACTGTAAGAAAGACATAAAGTTGTTTAATAACTAGAGATTATGTTTAATGTTTTTGCTGGAATGTAAAATCATTTTCATTTACTGAGGTACTGAGTGAATAAATGTTTGGGCACTATTTTTCCACTTGGCAGTTGCTTAAATCTGTTTTTTCTGTCAGTTTCTGTTCTCCCTCACTGCTGTGTGTGTGGGGGAGGGGCGCTTTTACTATGCATCAAATATTTTCTCTCAGCAGAGCTGTGAGAATTATAGTTTGACTGACATAAAAACGTTTATTCTGTAATTTGTTTCCTGCTTTCAGAAATTGTTATCTTTGCTAATGGGATTAAACCTTTGCTAAAGTTGTGTTGTTTAATTGCTGAGGGGAACAATCCTTTGCTAAAACTGTATATTCTGACAAAGATTGATGCTATAACTTAATTATTTTAACTGTTATAATTTTTTTCTGTGCTTCTTAAAGGCACAGTTCGTTTTCATATTATTTGTAAATTACTTTGAAAAGTATTTTCAAGTTGCTGTTTATTTGCTAGTGTGTTAAACATGTCTGATTCAGAGGAATATCTCTGTGCTATATGTGTTAATGCCAAACTGGAGCCCAATAGAAATTTATGTACTAAATGTATTGATGCTATTTTAAAAAACAGTCAATCTGTACAAATTGAACATATTTCACCAAACAACGAGGGGAGAGTTATGCCGACTAACTCGCCTCACGTGTCAGTACCTGCATCTCCCGCTCAGGAGGTGCGTGATATTGTAGCGCCGAGTACATCTGGGCGGCCATTACAAATCACATTACAAGATATGGCTACTGTTATGACTGAAGTTTTGGCTAAACTACCAGAACTAAGAGGTAAACGTGATCACTCTGGGGTGAGAACAGAGTGCGCTGATAATGCAAGGGCCATGTCTGATACTGCGTCACAGTTTGCAGAACGTGAAGACGGAGAGCTTCATTCTGTGGGTGACGGTTCTGATCCAAATAAACTGGACTCAGACATTTCAAATTTTAAATTTAAGCTTGAGAACCTCCGTGTGTTACTAGGGGAGGTATTAGCGGCTCTGAATGATTGTAACACTGTTGCAATCCCAGAGAAAATGTGTAGGTTGGATAAATATTTTGCGGTACCGACGAGTACTGACGTTTTTCCTATACCTAAGAGACTTACTGACATTGTTACTAAGGAGTGGGATAGACCCGGTGTGCCTTTCTCACCCCCTCCTATATTCAGAAAGATGTTTCCAATAGACGCCGCCACACGGGACTTATGGCAAATGGTCCCTAAGGTGGAGGGAGCAGTTTCTACTTTAGCTAAGCGTACCACTATCCCAGTGGAGGATAGCTGTGCTTTTTCAGATCCAATGGATAAAAAATTAGAGGGTTACCTTAAGAAAATGTTTGTTCAACAAGGGTTTATATTGCAACCTCTTGCATGTATTGCGCCTGTCACGGCTGCAGCAGCATTTTGGTTTGAGTCTCTGGAAGAGACACTTCAATCATCCACACTAGATGACATCACACACAAACTTAAATTCCTTAAGTTAGCTAATTCATTTATTTCAGATGCCGTAGTACATTTAACTAAACTTGCGGCTAAAAATTCAGGATTCGCCATTCAGGCACGCAGAGCTCTGTGGCTGAAATCCTGGTCAGCTGATGTTACGTCTAAATCTAAATTGCTTAATATTCCTTTCAAAGGGCAGACCTTATTCGGGCCCGGCTTGAAAGAGATTATTGCTGACATTACAGGAGGTAAAGGTCATGCCCTGCCTCAGGACAAGGCCAAAGCCAAGGCTAGACAGTCCAATTTTCGTTCCTTTCGTAATTTCAAAGCAGGAGCAGCATCAACTTCCTCTGCACCAAAACAGGAAGGAGCTGTTGCTCGCTACAGACAAGGCTGGAAACCTAACCAGTCCTGGAACAGGGGCAAACAGGCCAGAAAACCTGCTGCTGCCCCTAAGACAGCATGAATTGAGGGCCCCCGATCCGGGACCGGATCTAGTGGGGGGTAGACTTTCCCTCTTCGCCCAGACTTGGGCAAGAGATGTTCAGGATCCCTGGGCGTTAGAGATCATATCTCAGGGATACCTTCTGGACTTCAAATCCTCTCCCCCAAGAGGGAGATTTCATCTGTCAAGGTTGTCAACAAACCTAACAAAGAAGGAAGCGTTTCTACGCCGCGTACAAGATCTTTTATTAATGGGAGTGATCCATCCAGTTCCGCGGTTGGAACTAGGACAAGGGTTTTACTCAAATCTGTTTGTAGTTCCCAAAAAAGAGGGAACCTTCAGGCCAATCTTGGATTTAAAGATCCTAAACAAATTCCTAAGAGTTCCATCGTTCAAGATGGAAACTATTCGAACATTTTTGCCCATGATCCAAGAGGGTCAGTACATGACCACAGTGGATTTAAAGGATGCTTACCTTCACATACCGATTCACAAAAGCCATTACCGGTATCTAAGGTTTGCCTTTTTGACAGGCATTACCAGTTTGTAGCTCTTCCATTCGGACTGGCTACGGCTCCAAGAATCTTCACAAAGGTTCTGGGCACTCTTCTGGCGGTACTAAGACCGCGAGGAATTTCAGTAGCTCCGTACTTAGACGACATACTGATACAAGCTTCAAGCCTTCAAACTGCCAAATCTCATACAGAGATAGTACTGGCATTTCTAAGGTCGCATGGATGGAAAGTGAACGAAAAGAGAAGTTCTCTCTTTCCACTCACAAGAGTTCCCTTCCTGGGGACTCTGATAGATTCTGTACAAATGAAGATTTACCTAACAGAGGACAGGTTAACAAAACTTCAAAGTGCATGCCGTGTCCTTCATTCTATTCAACACCCATCAGTAGCTCAATGCATGGAGGTAATCGGACTAATGGTAGCAGCAATGGACATAGTTCCTTTTGCACGCCTATATCTCAGACCACTGCAACTGTGCATGCTAAGTCAGTGGAATGGGGATTACTCAGATTTGTCCCCCACTCTAAATCTGAATCAAGAGACCAGAAATTCTCTTCTATGGTGGCTTTATCGGCCACATCTGGCCAGGGGAATGCCATTCAGCAGGCCAGACTGGTCAATTGTAACAACAGACGCCAGCCTACTAGGTTGGGGCGCTGTCTGGAATTCTCTGAAGGCTCAGGGACTATGGAATCAGGAGGAGAGTCTTCTTCCAATAAACATTCTGGAATTGAGAGCAGTCCTCAATGCTCTTCTGGCTTGACCCCAGTTAACAACTCGGGGGTTCATCAGGTTCCGGTCGGACAACATCACGACTGTAGCTTATATCAACCATCAGGGAGGGACAAGAAGCTCCCTAGCAATGATGGAAGTATCGAAGATAATTCGCTGGGCAGAGTCTCACTCTTGCCACCTGTCTGCAATCCACATCCCGGGAGTGGAGAACTGGGAGGCGGATTTCTTAAGTCGTCAGACTTTTCATCCGGGGGAGTGGGAACTTCATCCAGAGGTCTTTGCCCAAATACTTCGACGTTGGGGCAAACCAGAGATAGATCTCATGGCGTCTCGACAGAACGCCAAGCTTCCGCGCTACGGGTCCAGATCCAGGGATCCGGGAGCGGTCCTGATAGATGCCTTGACAGCACCATGGACCTTCAGGATGGCTTATGTGTTTCCACCTTTCCCGATGCTTCCTCGATTGATTGCCAGAATCAAACAGGAGAAAGCATCAGTGATTCTAATAGCGCCTGCATGGCCACGCAGGACTTGGTATACAGATCTGGTGGACATGTCATTCTGTCCACCTTGGTCGTTACCTCTGAAACAGGACCTTCTGATTCAGGGTCCTTTCAAACATCAAAATCTAACTTCTCTGAAGCTGACTGCTTGGAAATTGAACGCTTGATCTTATCAAAGCGTGGTTTTTCTGAGTCAGTTATTGATACCTTAATACAGGCTAGGAAGCCTGTTACCAGAAAGATTTACCATAAAATATGGCGTAAATACCTATATTGGTGCGAATCCAAAGGTTACTCTTGGAGTAAGGTTAGGATTCCTAGGATATTGTCTTTTCTACAAGAAGGTTTAGAAAAGGGGTTATCCGCTAGTTCCTTAAAGGGACAGATCTCAGCTCTGTCCATTCTGTTACACAAGCGTCTGTCAGAAGTTCCAGACGTTCAGGCTTTTTGTCAGGCTTTGGCCAGGATTAAACCTGTGTTTAAAGCTGTGGCTCCACCATGGAGTTTAAACCTTGTTCTTAACGTCTTTACAGGGTGTTCCGTTTGAACCCCTTCATTCCATTGTTATAAAGTTGTTATCTTGGAAAGTTCTATTTTTAATGGCTATTTCCTCGGCTCGAAGAGTCTCTGAGTTATCAGCCTTACATTGTGATTCTCCTTATTTGATTTTTCACTCGGATAAGGTAGTTCTGCGTACTAAACCTGGGTTCTTACCTAAGGTAGTCACTAACAGGAATATCAATCAGGAGATTGTTGTTCCATCCTTGTGCCCAAATCCTTCTTCGAGGAAGGAACGTCTTTTGCACAATCTGGATGTAGTTCGTGCCCTTAAATTTTATTTACAGGCAACTAAAGATTTTCGACAAACGTCTTCCCTGTTTGTCGTTTACTCTGGTCAGAGGAGAGGTCAAAAAGCTTCTGCTACCTCTCTCTCTTTTTGGCTTCGTAGCATAATTCGTTTAGCTTATGAGACTGCTGGACAGCAGCCTCCTGAAAGAATTACAGCTCATTCCACTAGAGCTGTGGCTTCCACTTGGGCCTTTAAGAATGAGGCCTCTGTTGAACAGATTTGCAAGGCTGCAACTTGGTCTTCGCTTCATACTTTTTCCAAATTTTACAGATTTGACACTTTTGCTTCCTCGGAGGCTATTTTTGGGAGAAAGGCTCTTCAGGCAGTGGTTCCTTCTGTATAAAGAGCCTGCCTATCCCTCCCGTCATCCGTGTACTTTTGCTTTGGTATTGGTATCCCACAAGTAATGATGACCCGTGGACTGATCACACTTAACAGAAGAAAACATAATTTATGCTTACCTGATAAATTCCTTTCTTCTGTAGTGTGATCAGTCCACGGCCCGCCCTGTTTTTTAAGGCAGGTAAATATTTTTTAAATTATACTCCAGTCACCACTACACCCTTGGCTTCTCCTTTCTCGTTGGTCCTTGGTCGAATGACTGGAGGTGACGTAGAGGGGAGGAGCTATATAGCAGCTCTGCTGGGTGAATCCTCTTGCACTTCCTGTAGGGGAGCAGATAATATCCCACAAGTAATGATGACCCGTGGACTGATCACACTACAGAAGAAAGGAATTTATCAGGTAAGCATAAATTATGTTTTTAAACAACTTTCTAATTTACTTCTATTATCTAAATTGTTTCATTCTCTTGGTGTAATTTGTTGAAGGAACAGCATCACACTAATGGTTTCTAACTGAACACATGTGTGAGCCATTCACAATCGATATATATATATATATATATATATATATATATATATATATATATATATATATACACAGCCACCAATCAACAGCTAGAACCTAGGTTCTCTGCTGCTCCTGAGCTTGCCTAGATAAACATTTCAGCAAAGGATAACAAGAGAAGGAAGCAAATTAAATAATAGAAGTAAATTAGAAAGTTGTTTAAAATTGTATTCTCTATCTGAATCATGAAAGAAAAATTTTGGGTTTCATGTCCCTTTAACAGGAAGTGCTACTTGGTGTAAAGGGACAGTCTACTCCAGAATGTTTATTGTTTAAAAAGATAGATAATCCCTTTATTACCCATTCCCCAGTTTTGCATAACCAACAATGTTATATTAATTTACTTTTTACCTCTGTGATTACCTTGTTTCTAAGCCTCTGCAGACTGCCCCGTTATTTCAGTTCTTTTGACAAACATGCACTTTAGCCAATCAGTGCTAACTCTTAAATAACTCCACGGGAGCGAGCACAATGTTACCTATATGACA
>NC_069500.1:181474494-181494494 GCF_027579735.1 Bombina bombina
AAACGCATGTATATGTACATAATGTGGTAAAGTAATAAGATCTGATTATACCTACAAACTCAACCCATTTTATTAGGTTGTGGCTTCAAAACACAAAATCATCTATTACATATACACAAACCTTAAAAAGCAAATCTCGTGCATTTTATACTCTGCAGTTGGTAAAAAAAAAAAAAAAAAAAAAGTAATTGGAAACACATTAAGGGAAAAACTATTTTACAGTATACTGTCCCTTTAATAATACTTAATTACCTTTCACTAAAAAGAAAATAAGGCATTGGAACACAAACTCTATACCTTTGCTTAAAATTGCATGCTCTATCTGAATCATTAAAGAAAAAAATTGTGTTTAGTGTCCCTTTTTAAAAAGGTATTAAACCCAAAATTATGCATAATTAAAACATTTTGCAATACACTTAATTTATTATGCCTTCTTTCCTTCCTAAGATAGGGAGAGTCCACGGCTTCATTCCTTACGGTTGAGAAAACACCTGGCCACTAGGAGGAAGCAAAGACACCCCAGCCAAAGGCTTAAATATCCCTCCCACTTCCTAATTACCCCAGTCATTATTTGCCTTTCATCACGTTAGGAGGTGGCAGAGAAATGTCAGAAGATTCGGAGAGTCCTGAAAAAGGCTATCTGCCCTTCAAGATAGGACTGGAGTTTTAAGTAGTCATGTTAACCTCTCAGTGAAAGTATTGATGAAAGTTGAGTCTGGAGATGCAGGGAAAGTTTTTCTGCGAAACCATCCAGACTACTGCTAACAGCTCCTAAGCAATCGTGTTGACGAGTTTTACTTCCTGCTTTCTCTCACTCAAGTTCATGTCAGTAGCGCTGCTTTATGACTGTCACACTTGAGAGGCTGTGTTCTGTTCCACAGCATGGATCCTGGAGGTAAGAGCGTTTCAATTCAAGTTTCAATTTTTACACATAAAACGCTATAACGGTGCCACAGTGTGGCTCCTTTATACCTTGATAGGATCCAGGGTTAATATCCTCTGAAGGTGGTTTTTTTTTTTTTTTTTTTTTATCAGTTGGAGTTAATTAATCAGTGTATTATTTACATGCTGCATTGTGTGATTTTTTTCCCCCTAGGCTAATAGACTGTGTTTTTGGCTGGAACAAACAGGTTTCACTTTTAAGTTTCACTTTCGTTTTTAAAAGTGTTGCACAGCTTCTATTACTTGCTGTACTGTCTTGCACTCCATGTGACCGGGTGTGGTCTATGTTAATTTCCTCCATTCCGGCTGAGACTTGAACCTGAGGAGAGCGTTTCCTCTGTTAACTGTCTGGGTCTAGGAGGTGGTGAGTGCCCCAGCCATTGAGAGTATAAAGGTGCAGTTTTCTATAATAAAATTGAATGTCATAATACAAAAGACAAGGAAAAAGGAGAAAGTATTTTCAAAGCTTTACAATTTGTCTAAATCAGGGTCAACATACTTTGCATTTTAATATGACATGAAGCAGAGGAGATATAAACATTGTTTGCTAAACTCAACTGTAAACCTACATTACTAATTCAAGAGGCCGCTCTTGGACCTCCCAGCAAAGTATAATCTAAGATGCGAATGTAGGTAATCTGAAATGACGGAGACCTCTCTTGGGTCCACATTGAAGAACATTGAAGTGTGATGGGTAGCAGATACTAAAAATTATACCTTTTTTATATTTCTGAATTAGAGAGTTTACTGAAAGAAACTTAACTCCTCTGCCCCTCATGCCAATCTTGGAATAGTTTGCGATATACTCAAGATATACACTCCTATTTAAAAGATGACTCAATATCCTATCTTATGAAGCTCTAGACATATATTATATATACAGGTTGTGGATCAGTATTAGCAAAGAGGAGGTCATATAAGCCTGGCAAGGAATATTAGGTAACTGGGAAAGTTAACTGTTTTTGTAGAAAATTCTTATATGCAATAGGTTTTATAAAGATATTGTATCAGTATATATTATCGTGCTAGTGTACACATAACCTTGAGAATAGATAAATGCAGGCCAAATTATCAGACTTATTTCTCCAACATAGGTGTGTCCGGTCCACGGCGTCATCCTTACTTGTGGGATATTCTCTTCCCCAACAGGAAATGGCAAAGAGCCCAGCAAAGCTGGTCACATGATCCCTCCTAGGCTCCGCCTACCCCAGTCATTCTCTTTGCCGTTGTACAGGCAACATCTCCACGGAGATGGCTTAGAGTTTTTTAGTGTTTAACTGTAGTTTTTATTATTCAATCAAGAGTTTGTTATTTTGAAATAGTGCTGGTATGTACTATTTACTCAGAAACAGAAAAGAGATGAAGATTTCTGTTTGTATGAGGAAAATGATTTTAGCAACCGTCACTAAAATCCATGGCTGTTCCACACAGGACTGTTGAGAGCAATTAACTTCAGTTGGGGGAACAGTGAGCAGTCTCTTGCTGCTTGAGGTATGACACATTCTAACAAGACGATGTAATGCTGGAAGCTGTCATTTTCCCTCTGGGATCCGGTAAGCCATGTTTATTACGATTGTAAATAAGGGCTTCAAAAAGGGCTTATTAAGACTGTAGACTTTTTTTGGGCTAAATCGATTGATTATTAACACATATTTAGCCTTGAGGAATCATTTTATCTGGGTATTTTGATATAATAATATCGGCAGGCACTGTTTTAGACACCTTATTCTTTAGGGGCTTTCCCAAAGCATAGGCAGAGCCTCATTTTCGCGCCGGTGTTGCGCACTTGTTTTTGAGAGGCATGGCATGCAGTCGCATGTGAGAGGAGCTCTGATACTTAGAAAAGACTTTCTGAAGGCGTCATTTGGTATCGTATTCCCCTTGGGGCTTGGTTGGGTCTCAGCAAAGCAGATACCAGGGACTGTAAAGGGGTTAAAGTTCAAACGGCTCCGGTTCCGTTATTTTAAGGGTTAAAGCTTCCAAATTTGGTGTGCAATACTTTTAAGGCTTTAAGACACTGTGGTGAAAATTTGGTAAATTTTGAACAATTCCTTCATGTTTTTTCGCATTTGCAGTAATAAAGTGTGTTCAGTTTAAAATTTAAAGTGACAGTAACGGTTTTATTTTAAAACGTTTTTTGTACTTGTTATCAAGTTTATGCCTGTTTAACATGTCTGAACTACCAGATAGACTGTGTTCTGAATGTGGGGAAGCCAGAATTCCTATTCATTTAAATAAATGTGATTTATGTGACAATGACAATGATGCCCAAGATGATTCCTCAAGTGAGGGGAGTAAGCATGGTACTGCATCATTCCCTCCTTCGTCTACACGAGTCTTGCCCACTCAGGAGGCCCCTAGTACATCTAGCGCGCCAATACTCCTTACTATGCAACAATTAACGGCTGTAATGGATAATTCTGTCAAAAACATTTTAGCCAAAATGAACACTTATCAGCGTGAGCGCGACTGCTCTGTTTTAGATACTGAAGAGCATGACGACGCTGATATTAATATTTCTGAAGGGCCCCTAACTCAGTCTGATGGGGTCAGGGAGGTTTTGTCTGAGGGAGAAATTACTGATTCAGGGAACATTTCTCAACAAGCTGAACCTGATGTGATTGCATTTAAATTTAAGTTGGAACATCTCCGCATTCTGCTTAAGGAGGTATTATCCACTCTGGATGATTGTGACAAGTTGGTCATCCCAGAGAAACTATGTAAAATGGACAAGTTCCTAGAGGTGCCGGGGCTCCCAGAAGCTTTTCCTATACCCAAGCGGGTGGCGGACATTGTTAATAAAGAATGGGAAAGGCCCGGTATTCCTTTCGTCCCTCCCCCCATCTTTAAAAAATTGTTTCCTATGGTCGACCCCAGAAAGGACTTATGGCAGACAGTCCCCAAGGTCGAGGGAGCGGTTTCCACTTTAAACAAACGCACCACTATACCCATAGAGGATAGTTGTGCTTTCAAAGATCCTATGGATAAAAAATTAGAAGGTTTGCTTAAAAAGATGTTTGTTCAGCAAGGTTACCTTCTACAACCAATTTCATGCATTGTCCCTGTCGCTACAGCCGCATGTTTCTGGTTCGATGAGCTGATAAAGGCGGTCGACAGTGATTCTCCTCCTTATGAGGAGATTAAGGACAGAATCAATGCTCTCAAATTGGCTAATTCTTTCACCCTAGACGCCACTTTGCAATTGGCTAGGTTAGCGGCTAAGAATTCTGGGTTTGCTATTGTGGCGCGCAGAGCGCTTTGGTTGAAATCTTGGTCGGCTGATGCGTCTTCCAAGAACAAGCTACTTAACATTCCTTTCAAGGGGAAAACGTTGTTTGGCCCTGACTTGAAAGAGATTATCTCGGATATCACTGGGGGTAAGGGCCACGCCCTTCCTCAGGATCGGCCTTTCAAGGCAAAAAATAAACCTAATTTTCGTCCCTTTCGTAGAAACGGACCAGCCCAAAGTGCTACGTCCTCTAAGCAAGAGGGTAATACTTCTCAAGCCAAGCCAGCTTGGAGACCAATGCAAGGCTGGAACAAGGGAAAGCAGGCCAAGAAACCTGCCACTGCTACCAAGACAGCATGAAATGTTGGCCCCCGATCCGGGACCGGATCTGGTGGGGGGCAGACTCTCTCTCTTCGCTCAGGCTTGGGCAAGAGATGTTCTGGATCCTTGGGCGCTAGAAATAGTCTCCCAAGGTTATCTTCTGGAATTCAAGGGACTTCCCCCAAGGGGGAGGTTCCACAGGTCTCACTCCAATCTGTTTATAGTTCCCAAAAAAGAGGGAACGTTCAGACCAATCTTAGATCTCAAGATCTTAAACAAGTTTCTCAAGGTTCCATCGTTCAAGATGGAAACCATTCGAACTATTCTTCCTTCCATCCAGGAAGGTCAATTCATGACCACGGTGGATTTAAAGGATGCGTATCTACATATTCCTATCCACAAGGAACATCATCGGTTCCTGAGGTTCGCATTCCTGGACAAACATTACCAGTTCGTGGCGCTTCCTTTCGGATTAGCCACTGCTCCAAGGATTTTCACAAAGGTACTAGGGTCCCTTCTAGCTGTGCTAAGACCAAGGGGCATTGCTGTAGTACCTTACTTGGACGACATTCTGATTCAGGCGTCGTCCCTTCCTCAAGCAAAGGCTCACACGGACATTGTCCTGGCCTTTCTCAGATCTCACGGATGGAAAGTGAACGTGGAAAAGAGTTCTCTATCTCCGTCAACAAGGGTTCCCTTCTTGGGAACAATAATAGACTCCTTAGAAATGAGGATTTTTCTGACAGAGGCCAGAAAAACAAAACTTCTAGACTCTTGTCGGATACTCCATTCCGTTCCTCTTCCTTCCATAGCTCAGTGCATGGAAGTGATCGGGTTGATGGTAGCGGCAATGGACATAGTTCCTTTTGCACGCATTCATCTAAGACCATTACAACTGTGCATGCTCAGTCAGTGGAATGGGGACTATACAGACTTGTCTCCGAAGATACAAGTAAATCGGAGGACCAGAGACTCACTCCGTTGGTGGCTGTCCCTGGACAACCTGTCACGAGGGATGACATTCCGCAGAGCAGAGTGGGTCATTGTCACGACCGACGCCAGTCTGATGGGCTGGGGCGCGGTCTGGGGATCCCTGAAAGCTCAGGGTCTTTGGTCTCGGGAAGAATCTCTTCTACCGATAAATATTCTGGAACTGAGAGCGATATTCAATGCTCTCAAGGCTTGGCCTCAGCTAGCGAGGGCCAAGTTCATACGGTTTCAATCGGACAACATGACAACTGTTGCGTACATCAACCATCAGGGGGGAACAAGGAGTTCCCTGGCGATGGAAGAAGTGACCAAAATCATTCTATGGGCGGAGTCTCACTCCTGCCACCTGTCTGCTATCCACATCCCAGGAGTGGAAAATTGGGAAGCGGATTTTCTGAGTCGTCAGACATTGCATCCGGGGGAGTGGGAACTCCATCCGGAAATCTTTGCCCAAGTCACTCAGCTGTGGGGCATTCCAGACATGGATCTGATGGCCTCTCGTCGGAACTTCAAAGTTCCTTGCTACGGGTCCAGATCCAGGGATCCCAAGGCGGCTCTAGTGGATGCACTAGTAGCACCTTGGACCTTCAAACTAGCTTATGTGTTCCCGCCGTTTCCTCTCATCCCCAGGCTGGTAGCCAGGATCAATCAGGAGAGGGCGTCGGTGATCTTGATAGCTCCTGCGTGGCCACGCAGGACTTGGTACGCAGATCTGGTGAATATGTCATCGGCTCCTCCTTGGAAGCTACCTTTGAGACGAGACCTTCTTGTTCAGGGTCCGTTCGAACATCCGAATCTGGTTTCACTCCAGCTGACTGCTTGGAGATTGAACGCTTGATCTTATCGAAGCGAGGATTCTCAGATTCTGTTATCGATACTCTTGTTCAGGCCAGAAAGCCTGTAACTAGAAAGATTTACCACAAAATTTGGAAAAAATATATCTGTTGGTGTGAATCTAAAGGATTCCCTTGGGACAAGGTTAAGATTCCTAGGATTCTATCCTTCCTTCAAGAAGGATTGGAAAAAGGATTATCTGCAAGTTCCCTGAAGGGACAGATTTCTGCCTTGTCTGTGTTACTTCACAAAAAGCTGGCCGCTGTGCCAGATGTTCAAGCCTTTGTTCAGGCTCTGGTTAGAATTAAGCCTGTTTACAAACCTTTGACTCCTCCTTGGAGTCTCAATTTAGTTCTTTCAGTTCTTCAGGGGGTTCCGTTTGAACCCTTGCATTCCGTTGATATTAAGTTATTATCTTGGAAAGTTTTGTTTTTAGTTGCAATTTCTTCTGCTAGAAGAGTTTCAGAATTATCTGCTCTGCAGTGTTCTCCTCCTTATCTGGTGTTCCATGCAGATAAGGTGGTTTTACGTACTAAACCTGGTTTTCTTCCAAAAGTTGTTTCTAACAAAAACATTAACCAGGAGATTATCGTACCTTCTCTGTGTCCGAAACCAGTTTCAAAGAAGGAACGTTTGTTGCACAATTTGGATGTTGTTCGCGCTCTAAAATTCTATTTAGATGCTACAAAGGATTTTAGACAAACATCTTCCTTGTTTGTTGTTTATTCTGGTAAAAGGAGAGGTCAAAAAGCAACTTCTACCTCTCTCTCTTTTTGGATTAAAAGCATCATCAGATTGGCTTACGAGACTGCCGGACGGCAGCCTCCCGAAAGAATCACAGCTCATTCCACTAGGGCTGTGGCTTCCACATGGGCCTTCAAGAACGAGGCTTCTGTTGATCAGATATGTAGGGCAGCGACTTGGTCTTCACTGCACACTTTTACCAAATTTTACAAGTTTGATACTTTTGCTTCTTCTGAGGCTATTTTTGGGAGAAAGGTTTTGCAAGCCGTGGTGCCTTCCATTTAGGTGACCTGATTTGCTCCCTCCCTTCATCCGTGTCCTAAAGCTTTGGTATTGGTTCCCACAAGTAAGGATGACGCCGTGGACCGGACACACCTATGTTGGAGAAAACAGAATTTATGTTTACCTGATAAATTACTTTCTCCAACGGTGTGTCCGGTCCACGGCCCGCCCTGGTTTTTTTAATCAGGTCTGATAATTTATTTTCTTTAACTACAGTCACCACGGTACCATATGGTTTCTCCTATGCAAATATTCCTCCTTAACGTCGGTCGAATGACTGGGGTAGGCGGAGCCTAGGAGGGATCATGTGACCAGCTTTGCTGGGCTCTTTGCCATTTCCTGTTGGGGAAGAGAATATCCCACAAGTAAGGATGACGCCGTGGACCTGACACACCGTTGGAGAAAGTAATTTATCAGGTAAACATAAATTCTGTTTTTATAGCGATTAAGAGAAGCTAAAATCGGCCTAAATATACAATTTTATATGTGTATGCACCAAAAAAAAAAAAAAAAAAAAAAAAGCCTGGTGTCATTGCTGTATCCCTCATGAGGTGATAAACTTTGCCTCAGCTAGTTATGGAAAGTGTTTATTCATTAAATACAAAGTAAACCATTGCAATGTATCTCAAAATTAACAAAACATTACCCACTGATATATTAAAATCCACTGACACATGAGTATAAAAGTTACCTGGAGAATAGTTGGAAATGGGTTGAATAAACATTTGTCTATATTCAAAACTTAGATAATAAAACCTTAAGTAGACACAAATATGTAGGTTCACGTGTGTGTGTGTGTGTGTGTGTGTACTAACTAAAATAAATAGGCTTAGAACATTATTGTGTCCCTCATGGGGGATTAAATTATACACTAGCTAATTGTAGTAAATGTCAGGACATATAAAGCTTACAGGTGAATATTTTCTGTATGGCAGCTAATCATTAAGAATAAGATAAACTGTTGCATCATAACTCAGAATAAACAAGCTTTAACATTACAAAGCGATATATCCATATATATTGTCTCATGAACATATAAGATACTAGGAGGGAAAATAGGGGTAAGCTGATTAAATACTGGACTGATGCTATACCTTGCATAGTAGAGCCTTAAATAGGCACAGCCTGCAATTTTACATTTGTATGCACTTAAATATGTAAGGGTCGAAACCTGTGTGCTAGCTAAACTTTAGCAATTATTGCAATCTGTTGGCCTTATAAGTGACTATACTCTGCAGGATAGTTAATTGTTGGGAACAAGGTAAACTATAGCTACATATCTTAGATCGATCCTTATTCAAATACAGTAAAAAGAGTTAAAACGATGCTGTAAACACAAAAATATACAGATACCCGGTACATCAGGTTAGTAACCATCATAGAGTCCAGTGTTTGCAAAGTTCTACATAAAGCAAATTTCGGTCACAGCTATTGCACAAGCACACCTATCTGTCCAGAAGATGGGCATGGTATTAATGGGCTTCAACCTATCCCGAATCTCCAGGCTAGATGACTGCCATCGGCTGCTCTCTGAATAACAAGCCCCATGTTTAAATATCGCAAGGGTTTTACACAGGCAATTCAAGGCGATGAGTGACTCCATTGATCTATAGAGATAACTGATCTGAGTTTCAGGACATCACTTGAGGCTTTAGAACTAAAAAGTGAACTATAGTGCAGTACTTGCGGAGACATAGTTTCCAGAGTTGTGGGAATAGGCGTTTGGTTGTAATATCCATTCACACCTTTATCTGATTATGACCGATTGTCATCTGGTAAACTGCGACCAGCGCCATCTACCAAGTTGCTTCTGTCTGCCAAATCTTCTATTGCTAGGGTAGCAAACTCAGGGGAAGCAATCAACTGTGTCATATGCAGGTCTCCTTGTTCTTGAACTTGTTTGCTGCTCGAGAGGGCAGGCAGCTGTCGCCGGGGCCCCAGAGCTTTGCAGCCCCCCTCTATCACAGGAGAATTAGCTGTTAGAAAATTGTCTTCAGCGCTGTTAGTCACGGGTAGGGTAAATGCAACTCGCAGATTCTCTGTAAATTCAGCTTGGTAAACATCTAAAAGATTGCTTAGCTCGGTCATAAGAAAATTAATGGACTCCATCCTTATCTCGCTTAATCACTCGGATATGCTTCAGAGTGGAATAGTCAGCAGAGGTACATCAGTTTATATTATAGTTGGTATGTGTCTCTCATATAAGTAGATCTGCTACCTGTTTTTTTTAATATAGCTGAGTCTTGGTAACTAAATGACAGGGGCTGATGTTGTAGGCGACCACCTCAAACGTAGCTCCGGGCTCTGAATTAACAGCGATCTCAACAAGATAGGGCTCATGAGAGAGTTTTCACCCATTGTTGTAGATGCTTCGTCAATAAGGCGATTTTATGTAGATATCACCGAGATACTGGAGCAGCTTGCAGAAGTGCGACCAAACATGGCTGCTGCCTAGAAGTTCCCCAGAATTGCTAATTCTTTTATCTGTGATGCGAACATGCAAATTATTCGCCTAAATGCAAAGGCTTCTAGCTTTGCAGTCCTAGCCCGCCGGGCGCTCTGGTTGAAGTATTGGTCTGCGGATATGACTTTAAGTCCAGACTCCTTTCTCTTCCCTTCAAGGGAAAGATTTTTTCTTTCATGTAATTAGCAAGAGTCCATGAGCTAGTGACGTATGGGATATACATTCCTACTAGGAGGGGCAAAGTTTCCCAAACCTTGAAATTCCTATAAATACACCCCTCACCACACCCACAATTCAGTTTTACAAACTTTGCCTCCGATGGAGGTGGTGAAGTAAGTTTGTGCTAGATTCTACGTTGATATGCGCTCCGCAGCAAGTTGGAGCCCGGTTTTCCTCTCAGCGTGCAGTGAATGTCAGAGGGATGTGAGGAGAGTATTGCCTATTTGAATGCAGTGATCTCCTTCTACGGGGTCTATTTCATAGGTTCTCTGTTATCGGTCGTAGAGATTCATCTCTTACCTCCCTTTTCAGATCGACGATATACTCTTATATATACCATTACCTCTGCTGATTCTCGTTTCAGTACTGGTTTGGCTTTCTACAAACATGTAGATGAGTGTCCTGGGGTAAGTAAATCTTATTTTCTGTGACACTCTAAGCTATGGTTGGGCACTTTGTTTATAAAGTTCTAAATATATGTATTCAAACATTTATTTGCCTTGACTCAGAATGTTCAACTTTCCTTATTTTTCAGACAGTCAGTTTCAGATTTGGGATAATGCATTTGAATTAATCATTTTTTCTTACCTTCAAAAATTTGACTCTTTTTTTCCTGTGGGCTGTTAGGCTCGCGGGGGCTGAAAATGCTTCATTTTATTGCGTCATTCTTGGCGCGGACTTTTTTGGCGCAAAAATTCTTTTCCGTTTCCGGCGTCATACGTGTCGCCGGAAGTTGCGTCATTTTTTGACGTTATTTTGCGCCAAAAATGTCGGCGTTCGGGATGTGGCGTCATTTTTGGCGCCAAAAGCATTTAGGCGCCAAATAATGTGGGCGTCTTATTTGGCGCTAAAAATAAGGGCGTCGCTTTTGTCTCCACATTATTTAAGTCTTATTTTTTCATTGCTTCTGGTTGCTAGAAGCTTGTTCTTTGGCATTTTGTCCCATTCCTGAAACTGTCATTTAAGGAATTTGATCAATTTTGCTTTATATGTTGTTTTTTCTCTTACATATTGCAAGATGTCTCACGTTGCATCTGAGTCAGAAGATACTTCAGGAAAATCGCTGTCTAGTGCTGGAGCTACCAAGCTAAGTGTATCTGCTATAATTTTTGGTATCTGTTTCTCCAGCTGTTGTTTGTATTGCATGTCATGTCAAACTTATTAATGCAGATAAAATTTCCTTTAGTACTGTTACATTACCTGTTGCTGTTCCGTCAACATCTAATTTTCAGAGTGTTCCTGATAAACATAAGAGATTTTATTTTTTAAATCCATTAAGAAGGCTATGTCTGTTATTTCTCCTTCTAGTTTACATAAAAGTCTTTTAAAACTTCTCTTTTTTCAGATGAATTTTTAAATGAACATCATCATTCTGATACTGATAATGGTTCTTCTGGTTCAGAGGTTTCTGTCTCAGAGGTTGATGCTGATAAATCTTTGTATTTGTTCAAGATGGAATTTATTCGTCCTTTATTTAAAGAAGTATTAATTGCATTAGAAATAGAGGATTCTGGTCCTCTTGATTCTAAATCTAAACGTTTAAATAAGGTTTTTAAATCTCCTGTAGTTATTCCAGAAGTGTTTAATCTCCCTGATGCTATTTCTAAAGTAATTTCCAGGGAATGGAATAATTTGGGTAATTCTTTTACTACTCCTAAACGTTTAAGCAATTATATCCTGTGCCATCTGACAGATTAGAGTTTTTTTGGGACAAAATCTCTAAGGTTATGGGGCTGTCTCTACTCCTGCTAAATGTGCTACTATTTCTACAGCAGATAGTAATTCATTTAAGGATCCTTTAGATAGGAAAATTGAATCCTTTCTAAGAAAAGCTTACTTATGTTCAGGTAATCTTCTTAGACTTGCTATATTTTTAGCGGATGTTGCTGCAGCTTCAACTTTTTGGTTAGAAGCTTTAGCGCAACAAGTAACAGATCATAATTTTATAGCATTATTATTATTCTATAACATGCTAATAATTTTATTAGTGATACCATCTTTTGATATCATTAGAGTTGATGTCAGGTATATGTCTCTAGCTATTTTAGCTAGAAAAGCTTTATGGATTAAACTTGGAATACTGATATGTCTTCTAAGTCAACTTTGCTTTCCCTTTCTTTCCAGGGTAATAAATTATTATTTCAACTGTTTCTGGAAGGAAGGGAACTTTTTTACCAAAGGATAAAAAATCTAAGGTAAATTTAGGTCTAATAATCATTTCGTTCCTTTCCTCACAATAAGGAACAAAAGCCTGATCCTTCATTCTCAGGAGCGGTATCAGTTTGGAAACTATTTCCAGTTTGGAATATATCCAAGCCTTTTAGAAAACCTATAGCCAGCTCCTAAGTACCCATGAAGGTGCGGACCTTATTCCAGCTCAGCTGGTATGGGGCAGATTACGTTTTCTTCAAAGAAATTTTGATCAATTCCGTTCTCAATTTCTGGTTTCAGAACATTGTTTCAGAAAGGTACAGAATTGGCTTCAGTTAAGGCCTCCTGCTAAGAGATTTTTTTCTTTCCCGTGTCCCAGTTAACACAGCAAAGGCTCAGCATTTCTGAAATGTGTTTCAGATCTAGAGTTGGCTGGAGTAATTATGCCAGTTCCAGTTCTGGAACAGGGGCTGGGGTTTTATTTTATCTCTTCATTGTACCAAAGAAGGTCAATTCCTTCAGACCAGTTCCGGATCTATCAATATTGAATCGTTATGTAAGGATACCAACATTCAAGATGGTTACTGTAGGACTGTCCTGCCTTTTGTTTAGCAAGGGCATTATATGTCTACAATAGATTTACAGGATGTGTATCTACATATTCCGATTCATCCAGATCACTTTTAGTGTCTGAGATTCTCTTTTTAGACAAGCATTACCAGTTTTGTGGCTCTACCGTTTGGCCTAGCCTCAGTTCCAAGAATTTTTTTCAAAGGTTCTCGGTGCCCTTCTTTCTGTAATCAGAGAACAGGGTTTTTTGGTATTTCCTTATTGGACAATATCTGGGTACTTGCTCAGTCTTCTCATTTTCGAAGAATCTCATACGAATCGACTTGTGTTGTTTCTTCAAGTTCATGGTTGGAGGATCAATTTACCAATCAGTTCATTGATTCCTCAGACAAGTGTAACCTTTTTAGGTTTCTAGAATAGATTCAGTGTCTATGACTCTGTCCTTGTCAGACAAGAGAAGTTTAACATTGATATCAGCTTGTCAAAACCTTCAGTCACAATCATTCCCTTTGGTAGCCTTATGCATGGAAATTTTAGGTCTTAGGACTGCCGCATCAGATGCGATCTCCTTTGCTCGTTTTCACATGCGACCTCTTCAGCTCTGTATGCTGAACCAATGGTGCAGGGATTACTCAAAGATATCTCAATTAATATCTTTAAACCGATTATACGACACTCTCTGACATGGTGGGCAGATCACCATCGTTTAGTTCAGGGGGCTTCTTTGTTCTTCCGACCTGGACTATAATCTCAACAGATGCAAGTCTTACAGGTTGGGGAGCTGTGTGGGGGTATCTGACGGCACAAGGGGTTTGGGAATCTCAGGAGGTGAGATTTCCGATCAATATTTTGGAACTCCGTGCAATTTCAGAGCTCTTCAGTCTTGGCCTCTTCTGAAGAGAGAGTTGTTCATTTGTTTTCAGATAGACAATGTCACAACTGTGGCATACATCAATCATAGGGACTCACAGTCCTCTGGCTATGAAAGAAGTATCTCGAATTTTGGTTTGGGCGGAATCCAGCTCCTGTCTAATCTCTGCGGTTCATATCCCAGGTATGGACAATTGGAAAGCGGATTATCTCAGTCGCCAAACGTTGCACCTGGGCGAATGGTCTTCACCCAGAGGTATTTCCTCAGATTGTTCAAATGTGGGAACTCTCAGAAATAGATCTGATGGCTTCTCATCTAAACAAGAAACTTCCCTGGTATCTGTCCGGATCCAGGGATCCTCGGGCGGAGGCAGTGGATGCATTATCTCTTCCTTACAAGTGTCATCCTGCCTATCTTTCCGCCTCTAGTTCTTCTTCCAAGGGTATTCTCTAATATTCTAAAGGAATGCTCGTTTGTCCTGCTGGTAGCTCCAGCCTGGCCTCACAGGTTTTGGTATGCGGATCTTGTCCGGATGGCCTCTTGCCAGCTGTGGACTCTTCCGTTAAGACCAGTCTTTCTGTTTCAAGGTTCTTTTTTCCATCAGGATCTCAAAACCTTAATTTTAAGGTGTGGAGTTTGAACGCTTGATTCTTGGTCAAAGAGGTTTCTCTGACTCTGTGATTGATACTATGTGACAGGCTCGTAAATCTGTATCTAGAGAGATATATTATAGAGTCTGGAAGACTTATATTTCTTCAGGATGGTTTAGATAAAGGTTTGTCCGCAAGTTTCTTGAAAGACAAATCTCTGCTCTTTCTGTTCTTTTTCACAGAAGGATTGCTAATCTTCCTGATATTCATTGTTTTGTACAAGCTTTGGTTCGTATAAAACCTGTCATTAAGTCAATTTCTCCTCCTTGGAGTTTGAATTTGGTTCTGGGGGCTCTTCAAGCTTCTCCTTTTTGAACCCATGCATTCTTTGGTCGTTATATTACTTTCTTGGAAAGTTTTGTTTCTTTGGCCATCTCTTCTGCCAGAAGAGTCTCTGAATTATCTACTCTTTTTTGTGAGTCTCCTTTTCTGATTTTGCATCAGGATAAGGCGGTACTGCGATCTTCTTTTGAATTTTTTACCTAAGGTTGTGAATTCTAACAACATTAGTAGAGAAATTGTGGTTCCTTCATTATGTCCTAATCCTATGAATTCTAAGGAGAAATCATTGCATTCTTTGGATGCTGTTAGAGCTTTGTAATATTATGTTGAAGCTACTAAGTCTTTCCGAAAGACTTCTAGTCTATTTGTCATCTTTTCCGGTTCTAGAAAAGACCAGAAAGCTTCTGCCATTTCTTTGGCATCTTGGTTGAAATCTTTGATTCATCATGCCTATGTTGAGTCGGGTAACACTCCGCCTCAAAGGATTACAGCTCATTCTACTAGGTCAGTTTCTACTTCCTGGGCTTTTAAGAATGAAGCTTCGGTTGATCAGATTTGCAAAACAGCAACTTGGTCCTCTTTGCATACTTTTATTCAATTCTACCATTTTGATGTGTTTTCTTCTTCTGAAGCAGTTTTTGGTAGAAACGTACTTAAGGCAGTGGTTTCAGTTTGAATCTTCTGCTTATGTTTTTTCATTAAAATTTTATTCTGGGTGTGGATTATTTTCAGCAGGAATTGGCTGTCTTTATTTTATCCCTCCCTCTCTAGTGACTCTTGTGTGGAAAGATCCACATCTTGGGTAATCATTATCCCATACGTCACTAGCTCATGGACTCTTGCTAATTACATGAAAGAAAACATAATTTATGTAAGAACTTACCTGATAAATTCATTTCTTTCATATTAGCAAGAGTCCACGAGGCCCGCCCTTTTTTGTGGTGGTTTTGATTTTTTTGTATAAAGCACAATTATTCCAATTCCTTATTTTATATGCTTTCGCACTTTTTTCTTATCACCCCACTTCTTGGCTATTAGTTAAACTGAATTGTGGGTGTGGTGAGGGGTGTATTTATAGGCATTTCAAGGTTTGGGAAACTTTGCCCCTCCTGGTAGGAATGTATATCCCATACGTCACTAGCTCATGGACTCTTGCTAATATGAAAGAAATGAATTTATCAGGTAAGTTCTTACATAAATTATGTTATTTGGTCCAGGCCTATTTCTACGGTTACCTGAGGCAAGGGTGCCTTCCTACCGCAAGATAAGAACAGGTTTAAGGGTCGACAATCTTTTAATTTTCGTCCTGAAAATCCCAACAACAACAATCCTTCTCCAAGCCCGAGCATCCCAAGAGTACTTAGAGCAGTCCTGGAATAAATCCAAGCAGAATAAGAAGCCCGCTGTAAACAAATCGGCATTAATGGTTGGCCCCAGATCCAGGATCGGATTGTGAAGGGGCAGACTGTCTCTTTTTTTCTTTCCCCAGACACCTGGTTCAAGGACGTACGGGATCTATGGGTCCTGGAGGTGGTATCTCAGGGATACATGATAGGCTTTAAATCTCATCCGTAAAGGAGCAGATTCCTTCTCCCGAATCTGTCTACCAGACCAGAAAAAAAGGGATGCCTTTCTAGGGTGCATTTGGGATCTATCCTCCTTAGGAGTTGACCCGGTGCCTGTCAAAGAAAGAGATTTGGGGTTTTATTCAAACCTTTTCGTGGTTCCAAAGGAGGAGAGAACTTTCTGCACAATTCTGGACCAAAAGTGCTTAAACAAATTTCTTAGTGTTGCTTCCTTCATGATGGAGACGATAAGGTCCATCCTTCCTTTAATTCAGGAAGGCCAGTTTATGACCACTATAGATCTGAAGGACACTTACCTTCATGTTCCAATCCACAGGGAACACTTACAGTTCCTGAGTTTTGCATTCCTTGACCATCACTTCCAGTTCATTGGCCTTCCGTTTGGCCTAGTTACTACTCCAATAATCTTTACAAAGGTTCTGGGGGCTCTTCTAGCCATTGCCAGAACTCGCGGTATTGCAGTAGCCCTATACTTGGACGATATTCTGGTGCAAGCACCATCCTTTTGTCTTGCGGAAGAATTCTCGGAGTCCCTTCTCAGTCTTCTTCGATCACATGGATGAAAGATAACTTGGAGAAAGTTCTCTTATCCCAAATATTCCATGAGGATATTTCTAATTGACCAGAGATGTTGCAAGCTACCTTCGGCATGTCTTGTCCTCCGGACCTCCTTGAGTCCCTCTGTGGCTCAGTGTATGGAGGTGATTGGTTTCATGGTGTCCTGCATGGACATCATTCCTTTTGCTAGGTTCTGTCTCAGACTTTACAAGTGTGCATTCTGAGGCAGTGGAATGGAAATCATTCAGATCTGTCTCAACAGATTGTATTAGACAGCCGGTCAAAAGACTCACTCTCTTGGTGGCTCTGTCCAGATCATCTGTCTGGAGGGACATCCTTTCTCAGACCATCCTGGGAGATTGTGACTACGGACGCAAGCCTATCCAAATGGGGAGCTGTTTGGGGTGCCAGGAAGGCACAGGGGTTGTGAACTAAGGAGTCATCCTCCCTCCTGATCAATATTTTGGAACTACTGGCAATCTTCAAGGCCTTGAAGGCTTGGCCACTTCTGGATTTGTCCCAGTTTATCAGATTCCAATCGGACAATATAACCTCAGTGACTAATATCAACCATAAGGGGGGAACGAGAAGTTCCTTGGCAATGAAGGAAGTATCTCAGATTCTGGAGTGGGTGGAGGCCCACAGCTGTTCGCTGTCAGTGATCCACATTCTGGGTGTGGACAACTGGGAGGCAGATTTTTTCAGCAGACAATTCTTCCTTCCAGGGGAATGGTCTCTCCATCCCGAGGTTTTTGCAGAGATATGCAGCTAGTGGGGACGCTGGAGATTGATTTCATGGCGTCCCGTCTCGATACAAAGCTACCCAGGTACGGGTCGAGGGATCCCCAAGCGGATCTAATAGATGCACTAGCAGTGCCCTGGAGGTTCAAACTCATCTTTTTCCACCATTACCGCTTCTTCCTCGAGTGGTGGCCCGCATCAAGTAGGAGTGGGTATCAGTAATCCTGATTGCTCCATCGGGGCTGCGAAGCACGTGGTTCACGGATCTAGTTGGGATGTCCTCATCTCCTCCGTGGAAGTTAACTTGTTGCAGAGACCTGCTGATACAAGGTCAATTTGTTCATTACAATCTAGATTCTCTGAGGCTGACTGTGTGGAGATTGAATGCTTAGTCTTAACCAAGAGAGGTTTCTCTGAGTGTCATTGATACTTATTCAAGCTCGTAAACCAGTTACTCGGCGTATCTACCATAAGGTGTGGAGGACCTACTTATTCTGGTGTGAAGAGCGTGGTTTTTCCTGGCACAGAGTCAAGGCTGCCGCCATCATCTTATCTTTTCTCCAGGATGGGCTGGAGAAGGGCCTTTTTTCTAGTTCACTGAGGGGACAGATTTCGGCCCTGTCTGTTTTATTGCACAATAGATTGGCTGAGCTTCCAGACGTGCAGTCCTTTAAATCTCTGATTAGGTTCAGATCTGTTTAGATCTGGGGCTCCTCCTTGGAGCCTAAATCTTGTTCTTCAGGGTTTTGCAACAGGTTCTGTTTGAGCCTCTGCATTCCGTTGACATTAAATTGTTATCTTGGAAGGTTCTCTTTTTTATTGGCTATTGCCTCTGCGTGCAGAGTTTCTGAAATCTCTGCTTTACAATGTGAGCCCCCTTTTCTGATTTTTCAGATAAGGCATTTTTACGTACTAAATTAGGTTTTCTTCCTAAGGTTGTGTCAGATCGCAACATCAATCAGGAGATTGTGGTTCCTTCCTTGTGTCCTAATCCTTCTTCATCGAAGGAACGCTTACTTCACAATTTGGATGTGGTTCGCGCCTTGAAGTAATATCTTCAGGCTACTAAGGAGTTGAGACAATCTTCCTCTTTGTCTATTGGGGAAGCATAAGGGGCAGAAGGCTACTTCGAATTCCCTATCTTTTTGGTTAAAGTGAAAGTAAATCCTAGTGTTTTACAAACGCTAGGATTTACTATTGAAACAAATAAAGGGGACTTTCATTCATGAAGTAGAAGATACTTTATATAGAAAGCTCCTTTATTTGATTCAATCGATCGCCGTTTTTACCTAGTACAGCAGCCCACTGTAAATCGGACTCCCATGGGCGCCAAGCCGGATTTACAGCACGGCTATTGACTAAGAGGAGAAAATGTCACCTCTTAGCCACATTTTTTTTTTATTGCCGTGGGCTGCTGTACAAGGTAAAAACGACTATCGATTGAATCAAAGGAGCTTTCTACATGAAGTATCTTATACTTCATGAATGAAAGTCCCCTTTTATTTAAAGGATTTACTTTCACTTTAAGGAGTGTCATCCGCTTAGCTTACGAGACAGGGGGACATCGTCCTCCTGAGTGGGTAACGGCTCATTCCACTAAATCAGTGGCTTCCTCTTGGGCCTTTAAGAACAAGGCCTCTATGGATCAAATTTGTAAGGTGGGTACCTGGTCCTCCTTACATACTTTTTTCAAAAATTTTTAAAAGTTTGATGTGTTTGCTTCGACTGAAGCAGCTTTCAGGAGAAAAGTTTTGCAGGCTGTGGTGCCCTGAGAATAGGGTCCTCCTCTTCCTTTTTGTTCCCTCCCGTTATTCAGTTAATGTTCTCTGGAGCTTGGGTATAGTTTTCCGAACAGTAAGGAATGAAGCCGTGGACTCTCCCTATCTTAGGAAGGAAATCATAGTTTGTGCTTACCAGATAAATTTATTTATTTCCGGATAGGGAGAGTCCACGGCCCCCGCACGTTTTTCTTGTCTATGGGCGGTCCCCTATTTATTCTATTCTTCTGGCACCATTTGTACCCTAATGTTTCTGCTACTTTTCCATGTTCCCTCTGCAAAATGACTGGGGTAATGAGGAAGTGGGAGGGATATTTAAGCCTTTGGCTGGGGTGTCTTTGCCTCCTTCTGGTGGCCAGGTGTTTTTTTTCCCAACAGTTATGAATGAAGCCGTGGACTCTCCCTATGTTTTTCCTATAATGTAACCCTTACAATTGGGGAGTTTCAGCCCCCCCCCCCCCCCTCCAGAGAAGCTGGAGTGCATTCTGTGTGGAATGCAGAATTCTGACAACATGCTGCACAATGATTGGTTGATATGTACAAGCTCATTTATTTATGTCTCTAAATGATAAGTAAGGAGCAATACATTACATAGTTTACCAACACAATTACAGTTTTAAATGGATATAAACATTTTACCTTGCATGCAGACCTTTTGTGATGCTGTCAATTTACTTGTGGTACATAAAAAATAAAAATAAATCAACTATCTATTTAATGTTTGTTTTGTTAAAGGGACATAAAACCAATAACATTTCTTTCATGATTCAGATAAAATATTTAAAATT